>NW_026606615.1:325000-505000 GCF_029890125.1 Rhinichthys klamathensis goyatoka
ACTGTTTTCACATATGCTGCATGGGATACTGGTTAATGTTAACCAATAACCAGATGCCATTGTTTTATATCTCACTTGTTGACAATGTAGAGAAAAGCTTTTTTTTTTACAATTCAGTCGTTTCCTGACGGATATTCTTATTTAGTCAAATAAAAGCCACACTACAGATTTAATACGGGTTACGAATGCCGTTCCATGTTGAATTTAGGCAAAAGACTCCATTTGTTCTACATTTAATCTCATTGGTGTTTAGACCAAATTGAGGTATTAAACAGATCTCATTTGTAATTTTTCTTAAGGGAGACTGTTGAATAGCTCAACTCATTATTTTTCTTTTAAACTGAATAGAAAAAAATACTTCATTATCAGGTTGAGGGTTTGTAAGGCAGACCACATGGCAGCCCTGCTCTAGTCTTTACCATGAGTAATCATTCTGTTTTGCTTTTCTTCGGAGAGAAAGAACCCAGACACTTCATCCATCTGGTTCATCTGAACCAGACACTTCATCAATCAGGTCAAGGTGCATCCTGCGCACTATACTCAGAATTAACGAATGAACGAGAGCGAGAGACAGACGGAAAAAGGGCTTGCGCATGCACATCAGCGGCTGAGAATGATCGAGGCGGTGAATATATCTGTGTCTCAAAGCGTTCTTGAATTATTCTTCATCGGCTCGTGTTGGTGTTGAGAGAGAGAAATGTGAGGGAGAGAGAGAGAGAGTGCTGGAGATGGAGAGAGAAATTGCAACTAATAGGCATCTGGGTAAGCAGTGGCAAGTCTTCTGTTATCCAGCAGCACTTGCTTCTGTTGGCTCTTAAATTGCTCTGAGATTTAAAAGCTCCTGGCCTCTCGTGCTCACCTGGGACTGCATCAGATCCATGTCTCGCATACACAGCCAACAGGAACGCTTACCTCCATCAACCCGGCCAATTAAAAAGCCTCCCCCTCTGCCCACGCTCTGTCTCGGCCGAGCGCCGTTTGTAATGAAGATGAGACGGCTGCAGGAATACTGCGGGTCACACAGACGAGCGGAGAGCGGGCCGCCGGTGCCATATTCCATCAGTGTACAGGTCAAGGGTCCGATCGGGGACGTGTCCAGCTAAAAGACACCTGCTTTCTTTTACATTTAACTTCTCTAGATATGTTTTTAATGCAAAAACACATTCATTTGGGAATGAACGCTGAGACTTGTTTTTTTTTGGTGTTTTAAAAATGTTTCTTCTGAGAATTTTTTGGCTAGGTAGGTTGGGTAGAAACTTCTGCGGTTACGATTGATTTTGTAATTAGAGCTGCACAATATATTGGCACCATATTGGTTATAAGTCCATCCGTCCGTCCGTCCATCCATCCATCCATCCATCTATCTATCCTCATTGTCATGGGTGGGTTCTATATAAGTAATCCAGCCCAATCTCACGGCAATTCGTACGAATTTTACGAGGTGGCTAATTCGTACTAATTCATACGACCTCACTCGTACAAATTCGTACGATTTTTGCTAATTCGTACATATTTTACGAGTTACTAAATTCGTATGAATTCGTACGAATGACCTACCCCTGATCCCGCCCCTAAACCTACCCATCACGTGGGTTTAGACAAATCGTACAAATTCGTACGAGTGAGGTCATATGAATTAGTACGAATTAGCCGCCTTTTAACCACTCGTACGAATTCGTACGAATTGGTCGTGAGATAGCGTCGAAGTAATCACACGAAGATGAAGAACTCCAAGAAACAGTCTTTAATTTAATAATCCACACAATATAGAACAGAATAACAGGGGAAACACATCCACAACACTAAGACGAGACCCATACAAAGAACTGAACAAAACAGGGTGTATATACTGTATACACAGGCTAAATGAGTTAATTAACTGAACGACAGGTGAACAGAATCATTAATCAAGGGAACACACTAGAAAACTAGTTCACACAGGCAAACAGAAATATGCATTCAAGCATACAGTCATCTAATGCACACTAAAGGTACTGTAGAAATCTTTGTGTAAAATATGTATATATTCTTATTTTTGTCTCTGTTAAATGTACACTAAAGACACGTGACATATGGCTCTTGTTGTTTACTTCTCTTCTCTTTTCTGCTGGTTGTTCTTCAACCTCTTGACCGAGTCTTGACAAATACAAAACATGCTTTGCTTTCATTTCAACTGTGATGACTCATGAAAACCTAGTCACTTTGTCATCAGCGATGGCCTTTTTACAAGAACTTTCTCAATGGCTTGAATTCAAAGGCTTGTTACAATTTTATTTTAAAAATTTTTGCACTACAGTGATATGACTGAGCTTGTGAAATCCTTGACCCATTAATATTCAGAAGTAAAACGTTGCATGTGTTAAGTGCTTCATTAAACTAGACTCCTGCTGAGAAGAATACCCCACCAGCACAGGTTCACGCTTGGCCGATGAACTGCTCCATACGTGACCTGCCTTGTGCAAGTGTAAAATGCTGAATATCGCAGGAGCCCTGGTTGGGTTTTCACTCAGTCACTCGCTCTCTGAATGTCCTCTAAATTTCTCAGTGTGTCCTGTATTACACAAGCCCTGAGCTGAACATGCCTCAGCTGCCATTAAACTTTCATTACAGCTGCGGACTGGTATTTTGCATGTTTGAGAAAAAAGAAAAGGGCATGGGGACTTAATAAGAGGTGAGATTTTATAAGCACATTAGATGAATTATTAGGTTGAAATGTGCATATATGCCAAGATATTTCTAACCCCCATGCAAACATATATCTTTCTGTCTGATCTGTCGATCTGTCTGTCTAGTAGACATATGCATTATCTATCTATCTATCTATCTATCTATCTATCTATCTATCTATCTATCTATCTATCTATCTATCTATCTATCTATCTATCTATCTATCTATCTATCTATCTATCTATCTATCTATCTATCTATCTATCTATCGAAAATTTTACTTAAGTTCTTAAATATGTGTATATTGCCCTATTCAAATGCAGATTTTTCTTTTTGCAGATATTTGTCTTAACAATACGTATCTGTTAGATTTTTTTTAAATCTATACTAACTTTTAATTAACATTTTCAAAATTCAAGCGTCTCGCACCTCATCAGGGGTTGTCTTTGAACTTGAGTTCACGTGTACAAAACAACACATTCTATGTGTGATTCTCTGCTTTGTCATACATGTGATGCCGCATGCTTCTGGTCTGGTGTGTGTGACCCCTTTAAGGCTCCTAATGATCAAATTGTGCTGTCTCTGACCACACTGTCTCCAACGACCCGGTCCATAATCACACTAGATAATATACTAATACAAATATCTCAAGTGTGTAAACATGTATACGCAGACTTGACGAGTGAACGACACAAGATCAGCCCAGCGCTCAGACGCGCAGCAGCACTGGAGAGTATGCTAACTCGCTAATTACAGCCTGTTCCAACAAACTTCAGCCCGCATGGAGTTAGCGGCCCCCAGGAGCCCACACACACTGACCCTGTTTGACATGGAGCTCTGAGCTCAAGACACAACGAAATTAAACACGTCAACCTCGGCACACAGGGGACCTCAGGCGCTCCGTAATGAGAGAGACCTGGACTGAGCTGCAGGAAGTTCGGGAGAAAGTTCTTCATCTGTTTCTGAGTATTATTAAGTAGTTGTATCGATTTGAAGTTTATCTTGACTTTCAAGAAACATCTTGTTTGTTGTCTCTCTCTCTGTCCCACTCTAAAGCTGCCTTTACCGATCATTCATTTGTGCTGTGGTATAATGCTTGTGCTTCCATCTGTGTCTGTCTCTAATCCCTCTCTTTTAATATTCTAATAAAGGCCCAAGGTTGCCTGATGGTTTGGCATCCTGATCAGAAAAAAACAATTAAATCACAAAGGATAACAGGCAGCCGAACTCACGCCATGAGCACATTTATCATACTCTATTCTATTCTGTTCTAGTTATTTATTTTATGATCTGCTCTGTTATGTTTTGTTCCGTTTGTATTATTATATTCTTTTCAGTTCTGTTTTTTCCATTTACTTCCCCATTCTAGTATTTTCAATTTTGTTCTGTTCTATTCAATTCTTATTTTGTTCTCTTCTATTACATATTGTTCTGTCTATTCTATTCATTTTACACTTTCATTATGTTTTGTCTGTTCTGTTCGATTCTGTTCTTTTGTATTCTTTTGTATTAAGTTCTATTCTATTCTTTTTTCACATTTTATTCTAATATTTTCTAATCTGACATATTCTCTGATGTTTAAATCTATTCTACAGATTTTGTCCCAAATGAAGCACAGACAAAAATAATAATAATAACATGAAATGATCTAAATTATTAAAAATATTTTTTGGGTAAAAGCTGAAATAAATCATTAGAGGGGGAAAAAAGTATTTGAATTTTAGTTGAATAATAAAATAACTAATTGTTTTTTCCTTGTAACAATTTTAAATTGTGATGTGTGTGTGTGTGATTGTATTGTGTATAGGCCTATGTGAGCCTTTTTAACCAAAGACAAATTTCTATCACTGGTTGATAGATAATAAAGTTTTTTGAATTTTGAATTTGAATTTGTAAAAGTGAAATAAAAAAAAATAAAACTAAATAGTTGAATAATAAAATAGTTGAATAATAAAATAACTAAAAGTGAAATAAAAAATAATTAAATATTAAAATAATAAAACTAAATCAAATAAAAATGACAAAAACAAAGAACTACTCAAATTAAAATATAAACTGAAAATATAAAAATAAAGCAAAACTAAAATATGAATGCATAGTAAAATAGTGTATAATACACTCTTTATGATACTATTGTTATCAAATTTCATTGCTGACTTGAAATATAATTTGACAGAGAGTTTTGACATTTCAGATGGAGCTGTTCTGGTTTGCCTGTTTTCTGAAGATGTCCTATACGGCTCCTGAGTGAACTGACTTTCCCTGAAGGTACTCTGCTGTAGTTCTGCTCATTACTGTAATTCCAGTGATAAGAGGTGAATGCTAGTTTATAGATGTTACACAGTGCGTCGTATGAGGATTAGAGTCCTAAACACAACAGAGAGACAAGAGACAGTCCACAGCGGTTCTGACGTACAGATCTCACTCACACAGAGAGGACATCCATCACATTTATCTCAATTAAACACACATTGTAAACAAGCGGCTCCGATCTGATTAGCCACACCAACTCAATCAGCGTGGGTGGACTCGTGGCAGATACAGATAGCAGGCATGAAATCCGGACACAAACGGATTATCACACACACCAGAGACCAACATTCGCCTTCTAATGAACAACCTTTGTGAGGCTCGCGCAAATGAGAAACGAGAGAAACCAAGTTAGAGGCGTCATTTTAAATGCCCACAAACAGCTCTCGGCTCTTTTGATCAGTGTTGAGGCAGCGCTGTGAAATTACTGTGTCAAACGCAACTTTATAGAGAAGACATGCAACAAAACAAGCACACAATCCACGGGTCGCTTCGTGCATGGAGCGGCACTGTTAGCTAGCTAGAATTGTTCAATCAGCATAATGTGTGGTGTTGTGTTGCTGTGGCTATCTGATCGTCACCTTCCATTACAGTGCCATTAAACTGGATATATTATTATTCAGCTGGCTGGTTCAAGTTCACTTTTACTAACTTTCAAAGTAAGATGTGTTTTAAACTGTTGCTCTAATTGTGCATTTTCAATGAGGCCTACTGAATTTGATTTTAAATTTGAATAAAAGAAGCAAACACGATTCAGAAGCGCATTTCGTATTTGAAAGTGTTAGGAGGTAGAATTACAATGGATTGAAATTTATATTGTCATTTCTTAGACATACAAAGTTTGTGAAGAGAAACTCTGAATATTCGCTTGACAAAGCCTTCCTTGAAAGTTTTGTGAAATTTGGATGGATAGTAGATAGATAGATAGATAGATAGATAGATAGATAGATAGATAGATAGATAGATAGATAGATAGATAGATAGATAGATAGATAGATAGATAGATAGATAGAGACTGTATAGATAGATAGATAGATAGATAGATAGATAGATAGATAGATAGATAGATAGATAGATAGATAGATAGATAGATAGATAGATAGATAGATAGATAGATAGATAGATAGATAGATAGATAGATACTGTATAGAGACTGTATAGATAGATAGATAGATAGATAGATAGATAGATAGATAGATAGATAGATAGATAGATAGATAGATAGATAGATAGATAGATAGATAGATAGATAGATAGATAGATAGATTGATTGATTGATTGATTGATTGATTGATTGATTGATTGATTGATTAAAACTAGAAGTAACAACTGAACAAATACGCTGTGTAAAACATTTTCAGTGCAAGTTTGCAATAAAGGGCAAAAACACACATTTGAGCAGTGTGAGTGAAGTTGTAGAATCAGAAATCTCATTTGCTAACAGGAATTGTAGAATTTTCCAAAACAAAAGAGACTGTTAATTGGAGCTTTCAAACAACACGTCCTAAACCTTTGATCTCAGAACAGACATGCAACAGAACAGAGCGTCACAGGGAGATTATAGCAGAAAGGGTCAATAAAGCTTGTCCATTGCAATAAAGGCAATTCTCTGCATGATTTAATATGTTGTTTCCAGTGCGAGCGAATTTAAATAGGTTATTCCGTGAATCATTCATGTTCTGTGTGATGAGCTGAGCTTATAAATACTTAGTGTGAAATTGTAGCTCGATAAAGTAACCCATCGGCTTTATTTACAAATGAGTGAGTCCAATATAGCCAGTCTACATGTATACAGGAGAATCACTGGGGCAAGTTGGCACACTTTTCACTCCAGTCAAGATTTCGCAAGGTTATTTTTCATGTCAATTTCAATTTAAACACATACCTTAAAGTCTTGGCTAAAAAACGAATTTGAAGATCTCCACTCGCTAAATTCACTGAACACAATTTTAAAACGTGACAACTTGCCCCAGCCTGACATTGATTTAAAATACACACATTCTGAGAACAGAAATGATCTTAATTATCGAGGATACACTTAATTGTATGATAGTGTGGTTTTGCTGTGTTTACTTGTTTACCAAACAGCTATTAAAAATATGCTAATATTAGTATTTTAGGTTCAGAATTCACACAAAAAAAAGTATTTTGGGGGAATTAGCCTATACATCAGATGTTTGAAATCAACTTACAAAATCATTCCTAGAGAAAACAAGCATTTGTGTAAAAAGCTAAATAATTTGGCACAAAAAAAAAAATAAACACGAAGATGTTAATTAGGGTGACAGCTAATTTATATAACAAGTCGAAAACAAGGTAATGAACAAATGAGCACGCAAAATATTATGCTACAAACAAGACAATGCAGGGACTTGTTTACAAGTCATTTACATGAACAAAGTGATTCAAACTGATCCAACAGAATTAATTGCACCTTCTAATATGAGAGAGAGAAAGAGTTTAGAAGAGCATGTCTGATTATTAAATTAAAGACAAAGATACACACTGCCACGTTTTCTTTTTCCTTTAAATAAATTAATACGTATATTCAGCATGGATGCATTAATATGATCAAAAGTGACAGTTAAGACATTTATAATGTTAATTACATTTTTTAAAATATGTCATGCTTTGCACAAAAATAAGCTGCACGACTGTTTTAACACGGAAGACTGGAGTAACGGCTCCTGGAAATTCAGCTTAGCCATCACTAATAAATAAAATATGTTAAAATAAAAAACTGTTCTTTTAAATTGTAATAATATTTCACAATATTATTGTTTTTACAATACAAAAAAATGCAGTGTGTGTGATATCAGTAATGATGAGACTGATACAGTTTCGGGAAACAGTACCTGATACTTTTGTTCTTTAAATTGATATTCTCTGCTACTTCCATGAATATCATCTGTGCTTTCCCTTCATCAAAGGAGACAGAAGAATGAGTGACTCCACCGTATCATAAATCTAAAATGAAGAGGATGATGTCTGCTCAGCTCGTCCTGTCATCAGTCAGTCTGTAATGATGGGGTCTCTTTTGAAGGCGGGAGGGCCCAGGGGCCCCATTTGGGCAGCCATTATAAATGAGGCTTATCATGGCAGCATAAACTGTCATTCAATCACGCTCAGCCTGTCCTCTATACATCCTTTCATCAGCCTCTGTCTGTGGATTCATTCTCAAACACTGCATCCACACACACACACACACACACCTACATTAAGGCTGATGCGCATGCTCCGCTAATCCACGCTTCACATTCACACACCTCATACGTGTGGCTTTACGTGTGCTTTGTGATGTGAGAAAATTCACATGCAATTAAATGATTGAGCATATTGTAATATGCTCATTCATATTCTCACATTTATAATCTCTGATAATTTGAGCATGCACTTGACATACTGCTGTTGCAACACTATCTCACGACCAATTCGTATAAATTCGCACGAGTGATTAAAAGGTGGCTAATTCGTACGAATTCGTACGACCTCACTCGTACGAATTTGTACGATTTGTCTAAACCCACGTGATGGGTAGGTTTAGGGGCGGGGTCAGGGGTAGGTCAGTCGTACGAATTCATACGAATTTGGCAACTCGTAAAATATGTACGAATTAGCAAAAAATCGTACGAATTTGTACGAGTGAGGTTGTATTAATTCGTACGAATTAGCCACCTCGTAAAATTAGTACAAATTCCTGTGAGATCAGGTTGGCTGTTCAAGACAGTACAATTGAACTCATTTGAAAGCATTAGTTGGCAGAGGCTATACACTAACTCCATACACTGATTAAGACAGACAACAAAGAAATCCCACTGATAATAGGAGTAGCGGCGTAGCGAGTGGCGTTAACTTTTGGCGAGACTGACCGGAGTTTGAATCCGCCATTTACCAAACCCATTCTTCTCCCTTTTTGCTAGGCAAATCAGCTCGGAAAGGCGTTTATTTTAAATAAAAATCTGGAAAATGTTCGAAAAGTGGAAATAAAGTGCCTAACGGATAGTGTGAATAAAGTGTTTAACAGGTAGGGTAAGGAGTAGGTGTAGGGGAGGTCATGTCAAGTAGAAGTAATGTCCCAATAAGGCAGTAGCCTATCCATTTATGATTTTAATAAATTGAAACATAATATTATTGTTTGTTATATAACATCCTACAATCAACTGATGTGCGAATAGTATCTACCACTATTTGCACTAAGTATAAATAGCATAAAAAAAAACGTCACACTTAGTACAAAGAAAATCCTGCAATAGCATCTCTCTATTTACACCTAGTGTAAATATCATTTAATGCTAATTGCACTTATTGTAAAGAAAATACGTTTTGTTGCTATTCACACTAAGTGTCAACAGACGCTGCCTTAGTATTAATTAGAGATGTGTTTGGAAATCTGTTGCTTTTTGAGAAAATAGTACAAAATAGTACAAAAACGTATCTTGAACCCTTCACATTTGTCCCACTCCCCTGGGGAGAAAAGTAGTTTTACGTTCTCTGTTTAAGCCCATTATTGATTTTATCCAAAAAATTAAAACTGTAATGACAGTGTTTTACCAAATGAGGGAGAAAAATATCAGGTTTCAACCGGCCTGAGTAAATTGCAGAAATTGATTATTTTAGCAAACGTAACACTAACAGCCGTTGTAATTTAGTGAGTGGAGGCGGTGAACAGGATGAACAGAGTGAACAGAGATTCCTCTGATGACTGACCTGGGAAACCTCTAAATGCAGCTGTTAATAATGATATTTTTGTTCTCTCTGTCTGGCTTTCTCTGTCCCTCTCATTCAGACTTTCTTTTTGTCTATCTTGTTCTCACTCTCATTTGTTTTTGTTATTCAAGAATTGTTTCTCTGTTAATGGGTGTTTCTTCAACTATATAAGCACTTTTGGCCCTGTGGGCTTTTAAAAAATTAAACCTTTTTAAAATATACTTTTCACAGACGCACGCCCACACACACACACACACACACACACACACACATTTATTTAATTTGTCTACTAACAATATCCAACACTGGATACTGTATATACACTTAATATGATTTTTTTTTTTTTTACTAAAATAAAAAGCTTGGTCTATTTTTGCTCCGCCAATGCAAATAATTCTATATATAAAAAAACATTAAAAAAACAAAAACAAACAAAAAAGTTTTAAATTCTGTGTAACTTTTAATTTTGTATACACACTTGTGCATCCCTTTTGCATTTTAGGTTTCAGCAATGTTAGGCCAATCAGCACTTTGATAGAGTTGACCAATGAAATCGAGCCATAGACGCGAGTCATCGCTGCGGGGTGTGGTTTTCGGTTAAGGGGCGTGGTTTTCGCTTAACTCGTTTGGGGGAAAAATCCAACGCTATCTCACGACCAATTCGTACGAATTCGTACGAGTGATTAAAAGGTGGCTAATTCGTACTAATTCATACGACCTCACTCGTACGAATTTGTACGTTTTGTCTAAACCCACGTGATGGGTAGGTTTAGGGGCGGGGTCAGGGGTAGGTCATTCGTACGAGTTCATACGAATTTGGTAACTCGTAAAATATGTACGAATTAGCAAAAATCGTACGAATTTGTACGAGTGAGGTCGTGTGAATTAGTACGAATTAGCCACCTCGTAAAATTCGTACGAATTGCCATGAGATCGGGCTGGAAAAATCACGTGTGTCAGACAAGCCATAGCTACAGGAAGTGACATGTGGTCAGCAGGAAGTTGATGTCAGTACCCTCTGTTCACCATTAGATCAATGAATGTTTCATCCTCATGCCAGCGTTTAAAAAACAGCAGTTTCAAATCTATTCATGCAAAGCAAAGTGTAAATTGTAAAGCTGATTGATTATACAGCAGGTATGAGTGTATTTCATGGGAGCCACTTCAAGGGGGAGCAAAAAATCGATTAGACTGTTTATTTTGTGGGATTAAAGTCTTTCTTTTTAGCTTGCCTGCACATTTGATCTGCTAAACAAAGTCTCTCCAGTGCTGTAAGATGTTATAGCTATTTGTGGCACAGACTATAAAACATTCAATGTTTAAGATTCCCCAGGTCTTTTATTCTAAGGGTTTGATGTAAATCCATTGTTTTACGCCACTAGGCAGAATCTCCCAAAAACTCAAACTCAAAAAAAAAAAGGAATGAAAATAGTCCATAAAAATGAATATGTTGGCATAATTCGCATGTAATCTGCATGTAAATCCATTAGAGTGTATATAACTCTACAGTATACAGTATTTCAAACATACTGTACACTGTAAAAAATGATTGTGATTTTAACGGTAAAAGACTGTAAAAATGCTACAGTGCAAAACTGTTAATTGGTTAACAGAAAGTTTCCTTACTATATACGGTAAATAACTGTGATAGATCTAACGGTACATTTAATGTTATTTTACTGTAAAATACCGTTAAATTTACAGTTTTTGAAAGTGAAAAGAACAACTCATTGTATAATTTACAGTGAAAAACCGTAAATTGACATTCCCACAATTCCCTGCATGACACTTCACATTTGATTTTTTTTTTTTTTAAATAACAATGTTACTTCTTAGTTTTCTTAGTTCTTTTCTAACCAGTTATGTACATTAGGGTTTTATGTTACATTTAATGTTGTTAAATTAATGTTTATTGCATTTTTAAAATGTCATGTGTGTTACCATGATGGTGTTTAATGTTTGTGCGAATGATACTGTGCAGCTTCAATATAATAGTATTAACTTTCTTGTGGAAGATTGCTTGTGATGAGCTTTGATTTATCATGTGACTCTCATCATTGCTGTGATGATTGTTGGTTGTCAGTGTATTACAATGGTACAAAACAGATATTAATACTTCAATAGGTTGCTAAATTATCATTATATCAGATAATGAATTACGGTTTATTACTGTAAATTTTAAGTTAAGTCTGTAAAACCAAAAACGTTGATACCGTATTTTTGACGGTAAAGTTCTGGTAACCACAGCTGCCAGTTTTTTTCCGTAAAAACAACAGGATTTTTTTTACAGTGTACGGTATGACATGGAATGACATTCGGGTGAGCAAATGATGTCAAAATGTAAATTTTTGTGTGAACTATTCCTCTAAAAGGCCTCTGTTCCATCTTTGTGAAATTGTCAACATCTCAGAGTTTAGCCGAGTAAATCCTTCTCTCAGATAACCCACTTCAGGCTTTACTCAAAACCTCTGGGCCAATCTATGAGCTGTGAGGAAAATACCAAACCGCTAATTAACAAAAGCTATCTTGGCTATGATTTGGAAATAAACTCTAATTTAGTCCTGAAAGCAATTAAGCTAGTCTGTAATGGTAAAACAAATGATAGCAGAAGGTTAATGGGAAGGGAATTAAAATTGAGATTATGCTGATTAAAGCCAACTGTCATGTGGTCAGATGGAAGCAGAAAGAAATGAGGGAATGAAACAGAGACGCTCACAGGAACCTGGGATTGAGCCGGGCAGCAACTGTTGAAGGAAAAACACAGATCAGGATATCATATGAACTGCTTTAAGAACAAACCAAAGATATATTAGCTAAAATCTCTTTATTCGCATGTCTGAGTTATATGGAAGGTTTGAATATTTACATATAACAGCCCTCTGTACTTGCTAACAACACTTTTAAAACCTTCATGCTCTATTTAGATTGATTTTACATCCTCATTGTTTGGAGTCCCAGAGAGCCCAAATAATAAAAGCCTAAAAACAAACTTTCAAATGTGTCCCAGCATTAACCATTATGCAGCACAAAGTAAAATGGCTATCAGTGTGATTATATGAGCCAATTTGCTTTAATGCAGCTCCGTAACAAACTAGCTTTGTGTGGAAAAGTTTAACAGTACTTTTGCTGTAAAAGTAGAAAACTAGTGAATTACTACGCAAACTTTCAGAGTTAGCGTTACACTACACTGTAAAAAAATTGCTGTAGTTATGCAGCTGTTTGCTAGTAACTTACTGTAGATTTAAATTGATGTATATTTACTGGCAACAGTTTGTTCAAAGTTAAATGAACATTAAACATTAACAAGTCTTTGTCTTTACAGAATAAAATTATAAAATAACAATCTAATGCAAAGCATTCTGGGAGCCAGAAATCTTCATCAACCTTTTTCTGTTTTTTTCCTTCAGATTTTGGTTCCCAGAATGCTTTGCATTCTGGCTGTTATTTTAGTTTTATTCTGTAAAGATAAAGACTTGTTAATGTTTAATGTTCATTTAACTTTGAACAAACTGTTGCCAGTAAATAACATCAATTTAAAACTACAGTAAGTTACTGGCAAGCAGCTGCCAGTAATACTGTAATTTCTACAGATTTTTTTTACAGTGTACAACAACTGAAAATGCATAACTCTCGAACTCTCTGTTTGAGTTTATACTTTATATTTTATGTTATACATTTTTAAGCTTACTCCAAAAGTTTGGTTTGCCCTCTTTTTGGTAAATTACTCATTATTTCACATATGTTTGGCCTGCTACACTCCTGACTGGCCATAAATCATAGTTTAGAGTTCAGTAAAAAAAAAATCTTTTTCCTTTTATTACAGGGAGAATTAATGTTCATTTTACAGCGTCAGATTAATGTTATGGTGTCACAGTAACAATGGAAAGGCATAATCCTTCAACTGCACACAACAGCAGAAGTAGATTTCACAGTTCCTGTGAACTTTGAACAGTTGAGCTCTAAAATGAAGTCATATTATTCCCAAAATATAGCCTACTATTTTGTATATGATCTCCTAATTTAGTTGTACATGTGTATGTTGACAGGAAGTAAACCTTGCATGCATATGTTTAATGAAAAAATGCTCAGTAATGTTCAGTGTGGGATTATATTAAAGTCGACATGAAAGGGAAGTTTCGAAGTCTCGAGCAAGAAAAAATGAAGGGTGGGATTGATTGGATGGTTGTGGCTCGCGATTGGTTGATCTCATGTGAGTGACAGGTTGCCCCGCCCTCATGCCAGTAAACACGTCATCAGAGAAGATAAGAGAGTTCACTGCAAGAGAAAGGGAAAGTTTTCGGCAGATGAATAAAAAAAAAAACAATGTGCATGGATAAATCATTAATAATTAACTCTGCAATATTCCATTAAATATGGGAATTGTCCATTTTGATTTCATGGTGACTAACATTAGCGCGCCACCTTAAACATGTTAGTGTGATTGCTACTAAATCATATTTTAATTTACTGTAAGTAGGCCTTCTTGACCTTCTGCTCAAAACTGCACTCCAGAGATATATGGATAAAATAATACTGTAAGCTCATACAATGCACAATATTATTTTCCTACCATGGTGTTTTCAATTTTCATCATTCTTGTGGCACATGCCATGTAAACCCTTTTTCATCTTGCTGCGTTGCAGAGCCATTATTGACATCCTGTGAAAGCTTTTCATATCGCCAATACTTCCTCAGTCAACAACTTTTCGATCGGCCCATTTGTTTTCATCTCAGTAACTGTGTGGTGTTCTGAAGTATACGTGTTGACAGCCACTGTAACTAGCTGCCACTCAGCTATTTTTCTTTTGTTAGCAGCACCTGCGGTGAGACCAGGGGAAAGATTTCATCAGGAACGTTTCTTCAAGGTCAGATTTTCAGATTCTCACCCTAGGACCATCTTAACTTGCATTCTCTTCTGTTTCCCAGATCAGCATGTAGATCATTGAGGCCAAAACGTTCCCCATTATCTCTAATAGCTGTTACCTTATTAAATATTACTGAATAGAGTAAACAATACAATGACAACCATATTCACATCTGCTTTTCACATCAGTTTTATGTTTTAAAAAAAAAAATTCTTTTCTTTTTTTTCAGATTTTCTGTGTCTGTGTTTTCATTTTTAGACCCCACATTACATAAAGAAACACTTTGTGTGTTCATAGTTTTTCCATGTTGGGAGTCAAAACATTGTGGAGTACTTACTTATGACGTCCATTATGCAACATGCAGTATATGACTGTCATGCTAGGCTGTTCATTCATTCTACTAATGGAAATCCAGTTCCCTTAATTCAGTAGACTTCACCCTGCGTTTCTGCATTAGCCTTCCTAACACCGACATATTTACTGTACATGCACGCAGGATCATAATTTATTTAATCAGAAACCATTTTGCTTGCTTAGAGGAAGTTACTAGAAGTTTTACAATGATTAAAATGTATGAAGGGATTACATGCAGAAAAAGTGTACATTAGGTTCCTGTTCTGTTGTGTTTCGTTTCATCGTTTGATGTCATTTTGTTCATGAGACCATTTTTCAGATGTTCAGTGTGTATGGCAGCATTATCTTCTTGAAAATGAGGCCATTGTGAGTGAATAATGTTTGCAGCAGTGTGTGCACGTGAGCCAGGAAATCTATGAGGCCGTAAAGACATTGGAGGTTAAAGGTTTTCTTCAAGTGTATATACAGGGTAAAAGATGACGCATCACAACATTTCACTGTTTCCCATTATTCAAGGGTCCAGGCTTTGCACACTGACCTCGGATGAGTTTGGAAAAGCAGCTCTGCCATAAATTGTAGGTTTTCAAAGCTCAAAACAGATAGTTTTCAGTTTAGGTCAGAGATGTGCTGCTTCAATTCGTGGCAATTTTGAGGCTGTACTTTGGCGGCATTTAGCGACTGTCCTGTGAAATGTCCACTCGTCCCTGTCATTGATCTTTGACTTGCGACCACATCTGCTTTTATGATCTGTCTGAGGACTTACGCTGTCAGTGTCACCCCATAAACTGATAGAAATCCACTCCGATGATATTAGCACACTAAACACTGCATTCCGCTTTGAACTCCTGACCAACAGCGTGTTCCAGGTCCTGCCAATATCCAGCAACTTCACAGCCATTGAAGCGGAGTGGGCCCAACAATCCACAGGCCACAATCAACAACCTGATCAACTCTATGCGAAGGAGATGTGTTGCACTGCGTGAGGCAAACGGTGGTCACACCAGATACTGACTGGTTTTCGTACCCCCCCCCCCCCCCCCCGGACCCCCCAATACAGTAAAACTGCACATTTTAAAGTAGCCTTTTATTGTGGCCAGCCTAAGGCACACCTGTGCAATAATCATGCTGTCTAATCAGCATCTTGATATGCCACACCTGTGAGGTGGATGCATTATCTCGTCAAAGGAGAAGTGCTCACTAACACAGATTTAGACAGATTTGAGAACAATATTTGAGAGAAATAGGCCTTTTGTGTTCACAGAAAAAGTCTTAGATCTTTGAGTTCAGCTCATGAAAAATGGAGGCAAAAACAAAAGTGATTTTGTTCAGTGTAGGCCTATGTTTAGCGCCATTCTCAACATCATTGATGCTGTGCAGTGCCCTGCGAGAAGCTTGAAAGAATTTACCATGAGCATACTGAAAAAAACTGTTTTTCAGTGTTTCTAAGCAAATAGCTTTTTTATGAACCTCTGAGCTTGTGTCAGTCTTTCGATCTTGTACTTTTTTACGCCATGGACAGAACACAATCTGAACAAACCAAATCAAAAACTAAAACAATGAGAAAATGTGGAGTGCGTACCTCCGTATGAGCCAGCTGGCTTCTTATTTTGCTGTGATGCATCTGATAAATCAAAACCCAATCAGTCTACACACTCCTCTGTGTTTCCGAGAGCTTCACCTCCTGGTCTCAAATATCTGTTGTTTTCTATGAAGTTTTATGGAAAGATATTCTCTCCTAAAGTTGAAGGAGGATCAGGATAAAATCAATCAGGTATGATACTGTGTTATGAAATGCTGAACATAGACATGTCATGTTTGGTTTATATGATTTAGAACTACAGGTTTTAGATTTGAAGCTGCTTTGAAGTGCATATTTATTTCCTATCTTTTTTTCTTTTTTTTTTTGTGGCAGGTAGAAACAGTATTTTTTTCTTACACAAATACTTTGTGTTTTAGCTAGATAATAACAAGCAGATTCTTGTGGAACAGGGCTGGTTTCAGAAGGTCCCGGGTCCAGGGTTATA
The DNA here is from genome assembly GCF_029890125.1 of Rhinichthys klamathensis goyatoka. NCBI lineage: Eukaryota > Metazoa > Chordata > Actinopteri > Cypriniformes > Leuciscidae > Rhinichthys > Rhinichthys klamathensis. Next base: position 341,928 of record NW_026606615.1, read on the forward strand.
AAAACAGGAGCAGTCCTCTGGAGAGCTGTGCTAAAGAGAGTCCTCTCCAGTACTCTACACATGACATTTAAGAGATTCACTGAAAGGTTAGGCTTTCTCACACACGCACACACACACACACACACACACACACACACACACACACACACACACACACACACACGCACACACCACACCCCACACACCCACACACACACACCCACACACACACACACACACACACACACACACACACACACACACACACACACACACACACACACACACACACACACACACACACACACACACACACACACACACACACACTCACCTTTATGTGTGTGGGCCCCAGATCATCTATTGTGAATGCATCTATAAAATAAGTAATGTTTGCATATGCCGCTTTTCAGACCTTGTACTTTCTCATGTTAAGATTCAAGATCTAAATATGGCTTGATAAACAAAAGTTTACATGAATTAGCATATTCATATGGTTACGATGGTGTTCTCTGCTTAGGGACTAATAGCATTCCAGTTTGCAGCTATACAGTGTGTATTTCGTATTTCCAATCTATAGTCTTTACATTTTTGTCTTTTAATCTTTTTTTTTTTTCAATTTAATTTCCTATTCCAATACAAATAAATAAATGTGTAAAATGAAATAAATTAAAATTTAATTTAAAATACAATAATCCTATAATACAATATCATATTATTTCATGAAAAAAAATCTTAAAAATATAACTTTTTATATCAATTTTACAGTTTTAATCTTAAAAAAAAACATGTAAAAGATTGGAGCATTTACCTTATACATTTCTCAAGTTGTGCCAAAAAAAAATCAACTACATTTATTTTTTTAAATTTGATAAATATGTTATTGTTAACTAAAACTATTATATGTTTTATTTTTATTTTTTAAAAAGAAGCTAAAATAAAATATAAATGTTAGATGAAAAACTTGCCTTGGAAGTAATGGCAATGGCAACTTATATAACTTAAATAAAATAAGTTTGTTGAAATGCTAAAATGACTAAACTTAAAACTGAAGTAAAAATAGATTATACCTAAATTAAAAAATTAAAAACAAAAACTAATAAAAATGCCACATAAAAATATTAAAACTTAAACTAAAATTAAATGAAAACTCAAAATATAAATATAAAAGCAAATTCAAAATATTAAGAAATAGATCATTAAAATAACACTGATAAATGTAACTTTGTTGAGGCAAAATCAATTATTAAACAAAAAGCATCACGTTAAGAGACAGGATTCCAAATTGTATAAAAAAGAAAGTATTTTATTCTTGCAAGAATAGTTCCCAGTCAACCAAACAGACAAGCTGCAGGCAGAGTGAGACAAGGAAGCAGATTCTGGCTAGCAGCCTTAGGGTTCTCTTCAATGCAATCTCTTGTCAATTGTTATTTAGATAAGAGGAACAAAAGGACAGGCCACCCCTAACCCCAGGGGTTTTCTCACCTCTGAGAACAGAGGAGACACCCAAATATCTTCTGATTGTCTTTACTCATGCCCTCACAGCTGTGTAAACATCATAATACAAAACAGGGTTATTTGTTCTCGTACTCAGAAATACCATAGATCATATGGTATTTCAAAGCAATGTTCATTATTAATCAGTCAATACTGAATTTTCCACAACACTCTATAATATGCTCAGTGTTTTTAGCATGTTGTTATGTGTTTGCACCCCCAAAAGTATATTCGATACTGTTGTAGTCCACCTAAACCGAGACCAAGTCGAGACTGAGGCCAAGACAAAACCAAGACTGAGGCCGGGCGAGACCGATTCAAGACCAGGACCAGAATAAAAAACAAGATCTCACACAAGTACTTTTTTTGCAATCATATCTTACATTTTTAGGGGGCATTTGTATTAATTTTGGTGACATTTTTGACATAATTGCCCATAAAATTCTGACCCGGTAGAACAGTAATAAACAAAATTAAATTAGAAATAAGTTATTGATTACATTTGAAGCAAGAAGTTTTACATCCAATCCCATTAATGATGTTAACATAAATCAGACAAAGCACCAGCAATTTATTGATGTCCCCGCAGTTGTGTCTTGACCGGTCTTGAAATAAAATCCAGAATCCTCTTAGGCCTTGTCCATTTGAAAACGCATCTTTTTCTGGCCTTCCGTCCACACTGAGATGGAGTTTTTATTAATGAAAACGAAGCTTTTTGAAAATGCTCTCCAAAGTGGATAAATTTGAAAACACCGTTTTGGTGTTTATGTGGACTGTCAAAACGGAGGTATATAAAAACGATGATGTAAGTTTATACATTACATACAGTCATACAGTTTTTTTCGATTGCTAAACGAAAGTGAGCTGTGGAAGCTTGTTTCCGCCACAGAATGAAAAATAAAAAAGGTAATTGCGACTTTTTATCTCACAATTCTGACTTTTTTTTTCTCACAATTGCGAGTTTACATCTCGCAATTCTGACTTTATTTCTCAGAATTGCGAGATATAAAGTCAGAATTGCGTGATATAAAGTCAGAATTGCGTGATATAAAGTCGCAATAATGCGTGTTGTAAAGTCAGAATTGCGTGATATAAAGTCGCAATTGCGTGTTATAAAGTCAGAATTGCGAGATATAAAGTCAGAATTGATTGATATAAAGTCGCAATTGCGTGTTATAAAGTCAGAAATGCTTGATATAAAGTCGAAATTGCGTGTTGTAAAGTCAGAATTGTGAGATATAAACTATTCTGAGGGAAAAAAAATAAACTGTTTTTTTTTTTCTTAGAATTGGCCTGATAACTCGCAATTGCGAGTTTATATCTCACAATTCTGAGAAAAGATGTCAGAATCTCGAGATATAAACTCGCAATTATGTTATAAAGTCAGAATTGCGAGATGTAAACTCGCAATTGTGAGAAAAAAGTCAGAATTGTGAGGTAAAAAGTCTCAATTCTGTCTTTTTTTCTCGCAATTGCGACTTTATTTCTCACAATTGCGACTTTATTTCTCATAATTGCGACTTTATTTCTCAGAATTGCGACTTTATATCTCGCCAATTGCGACTTTATTTCTCACAATTGCGACTTTATTTCTCATAATTGCGACTTTATTTCTCAGAATTGCGACTTTATATCTCGCAATTACGACTTTATTTTTCACAATTCTGACTTCATATCTCGCAATTGTGAGATAAAAAGTCGCAATTATTTATTTTTTATTTTTATTTTTTATTTTTACTACAGCCTGCACAGCAGCAGTTCATGTGGACCAAACTCTAGTTCGTTTTTCATTGCTTGAACACAGTTTTCAAAACTCTACACACTTATCCCATGACTTTAACCACAACCTGCACAACACTGTGGATTTACAGCACTTTGTTCAAATGCCTACACACTGCTGTCAAAACTGTGAACCACACATTCAAAACAGAACAGATTTCAGCCTTGTGCCTTTCAAACACTGCTGATTGCAATTTCAGCTGAAAGGCTAAGCAGGTGTCTTGTTTTAGACTTGTTAGTGAACACACACACACACACACCTATATATATATATATATATATATATATATATGCTTTGAAAATGGAACAAGGAAGACGGGTTCGTGGAGGGAGAAGGGTGGCAGGGAGAGGGCGGATGCGTGGAGGAAGACAAAGAAGACAAAGAGCTGTTATTTCAGATGAAATAAGGGCTACCTTTTTTTTCTCATTACTGTAATTCGCCTTTGGCTAAGCCCCCGCCCCCCTTAGTTACTGTTGCTACGTCCGACAAACAAACTTCATCTGGGCTCTGGTATCAACATGGCTTATGCTGTGACAGCTCTTCCTGCTGAAATTGTATCAAACTTTTATAAAACAGAAAATAAAGTGTCCGATAGAAGTAGGCAAAATGTAGCCTAGAAATCTAGACGCACCCTAGCGGCAGCAAAAATTATTTTGCAGCAAAGTGTGGTCTAGCAACTCTCCATAGACTTTTGAGCTGAAAAAAACAAATACTGGTCTGGCCAATCAGATCAAGTAGAGTTGGTGGGCGGGCTTAACATAATGACGGCAGAGTTATGACGGTTCCGCGTGATTTCCATAGGTGATTTCCCTCTGCTTGAAAACAAAGAGGATGCTGCTGGCGAACAGCGGTCTTTCGAATCGGCTTTGCCCGCGACTCTGGATGACTTGGAGTTAAGAGAACGTCACTTAAGTCATTCCTAAAAAAGGAAGATGTGTTCAGAGTTTTGATGACCGGATACGGCAAAAGTTTAATATACCAACTAGCTGGTTCACTGGTGGAAAAACTCAGCCACAGCCGTTCGTTGCTCTGGTTGGTTGTAGCGCTATCCTATTGCGTGCCGAGGGATATTGAAAGACAACCGTTTATCCCGCCCCTTGGATTGAGGTATGCTAATTGTGAGTTCCCAGACCTAACATCTTGATGAAGGTCTGGCTTGCCAGGCTAGGCAAAATGGGCTGCAATATACGTTCGAATGCTATTTACGACATACAGGTGAAACGCAAGGAACAACAAGGCATCCAAATAGAGGCAAAAGCATACCGGTCACAGTCAAAAAATGAACCACTAATCGAGACGGAGGCTGGGACTAACAATATCAAGGAGCAACACTGTTCATGCAAAGCTGGGTAGGTCTCTATTCACTTCTATAATCGCTATTACAAAGCAAACGGACTACGCGAGTATAACGTTGTATTTATTAGCAACGTGAGCTACACTTGTCAGGATTTGACTTCGGTTTGGGAAGGGAAAAAAACGCGCACCCCCTCCAACCTCTCTGGGAAACGCGTATCTGTGTTACAAATGCCCCAGGCACAACGTTTAACCATATGTATGATAAAACTACGATGGTAATAAAAAATATGAGACACCTGTGTTAAAGTCAATGGAGCGCTGTGAAAAAGTGTCGGACCTCTGTGGGAGCTCGTTCTTGGCTGCGCTGTGATTGGTCAATCTACATTCTAGGGTGTGGCTTAGCCAAAGGGGAATTCCATAAATTACTAAAGACTATTGTCACTGTCACAGTCACTCTTTTCTTTGAAGAAAATATGACTTTGTATGAAGTCACTGAAATTGTTCAAACTGTAAAGATGAAAAGTTTGTATTTTCTGTATTGGTGTTTGATGCTAGTGTTTTTCCTCTCAGTGTGTTCTGAGTGACAGTGTGTGTTATCTCAGTGAGGGTTGTGTAGTGTTTGGCTGCACTGAGCCTGTTTTGAGCCATGTGTTAAGAGTTGTGTTGCTTGGAATGAGTTTTGCAGGTGATGTGAACTGTTTAGCTCAGGTAGTGCAGACTGTAGTTCGAGTTTTGCACATGTAGCTCCAGTTGTGCTCACTGTCGTTTAGCAATCGAAAAAAACTGTAAACGAAAACGCCGTTTTCAAATGTATCCGGATTAATGTAGACTTAACCTTAGTCTGAGGCTGAGACAAGACCAAGACCTTCAAAAAATGGTCTCTAGACTGGTCTCGTGACCAAGACTTATTATCTCGAGTACTACAACACTAATGTTCTGGTCTTGTAGGCCTATGAAATGTTTCACTCATCATTGCATCCTTCAGGTGAAAATAACGTGCTTATAAAAAAAAACCCAAACATTGTAGGACGAGATGTGTGCCAAAGTTGAGAACAAACCCTGAATCCTGTATGAGCAACCATAATAGTGATGCTCATCTTAGCAGGAGCCAATTAAAACAGAAAGTAATAATTGCTCACTTTCTTTGTGCCTTAGTCATTAATAAAGTTGAAAGCATGTATGAGAATAGGAGAGCTCATCTGCACCTGATTTCTTTTGCTAATATTGCTGAGACTTTTGTGTAGGTGTCAGAGCCCATTGTTTTGATCATTAAACAGTGGCTCTTTGTATTCATCAGATGAAGTCATCTTTCTGTGTTGTTGCAGCACGTTTGCTTGTGTTGTGTTGTGTTGGTGGCTCCTGTCATTGAGTCTAGACTCTGTTGCATCACATAATATTCTTTCAACACTAAATATGGTCAAAAACGTTCCCCAGAGACTAATTAAAGATGTCACAACATACGACTTTCAATATGGTTCTGTTTAAGAACATCCCTCCAACCGTTCGCTGCTCTTCTGCAGGAACGTCTCTAATAACTCTGAGTCATGTTCATCTCCATATGTTTGGAATTGATTCATGTTCATAGATCATTTGAAATATTCAACGGTGCAGATCTATTCAACATCTAGAACCGACGGCAATGACACAAATAGCTTTTGGTTTAAACACTCAGGTTGTTCATATATTCTTTGGACCTTTGGATATTTGGCAACTAGCCAAAATCATATATTATATACAATTATATATTTGATGTCATATATATAATCATATAATATATATATATATATATATATATATGATAATTATTATATGAAGATAATTATATGTGATAATGCCATGGTACTTTCATCTGAAAATGTAAATGGTATTTCAACACAATCTCATATATGGCGTCATATAGGTGACGCCATATGACATTTCGTCGAAATCTTACGCACATGGCATCCTTTAGCGTCAATATAACACGCACTGTTATGGGTAGGTTTAGGTCTGGGGTAGGGTACGGTTATGACGCCTTGGGATCTGCGTCTCATATTGACGCTAAAGGATGCCATGTGCGTCGGATTTAGACGAAATGTCAAAAGCGTCACATGTATGACGCCTTGGGATGAGAACGGGCTGGGTATTTCCATAAAAACTATTGCACTAATATACTCTTTAAAAAGTATCATGTCCAAAACTAGCAGTAGCAATACTGCTACCACAGTATTTTGGAAATTTTTTGGACACAGAGCATGCAACAGTGTTTGTGGCATGTTGCATGTTTATACCACAGTTTTTTGGACATGTACAATGGTACTACCATGGAATTTTGACAACGCTATCTCACGACCAATTCGTACATATTCGTATGAGTGATTAAAAGGTGGCGAATTCATACGATTTGTCTCTAAACCCACGGGATGGGTAGGTTTAGGGGCGGGGTCCTTCGTATGAATTCATACGAATTTGGTAAATCGTAAAATATGTACGAATTAGCAAAAATCGTACGAATTTGTACGATTGAGGTCGTATGTATTCGTACGAATTAGCCACCTCGTAAAATTCGTACGAAATGCCGTGAGATCGGGTTGGATTTTGAACATGTCCAGTGGTAATACCATGTTTTTTGGACATGTACTATGGTAAAAACTTGGTATTTTGGATACTATGGTAGTTCTCAGAAGTACCATGTAAATACAACGGCAAATGAATTTCAGTACCATGGTATCTTTCAGAGTACCATAGTATTGCAGTCTTATACCATCATTTTCAGTGATGCCACGTGATTTCGAGTTCTGTGTCATCACATGCAAAGGTTTTCCACCGGTCTATTATTAATCAACAGGACTCCCTGCTAGTGTCATTTCTCCCCCATCTCATCATATTTAAAGCTTCTCACGTCTGAGATCTCATTTCCACTCAAGCGCTGGTCTGTGTTCCTGGACGTGATAAAAGAAATTTCAACGCAGTGCGATTCCATGCTTTGCCGTGTTTGCTTTCATGTTCTCCAGTGAATAAAACCATTTCCAATTCATTAAGCTGCACTTTTGTTTTAGAGGGTTTGCAAATTAAACAGGAAGGTGTTTTTCCTCTGCTTCTCATTCGCTGAATTTGTTTCTCGCTCTCCTTCGCAAGGACTCGATGGCTGCGTGACTTTAGCTCTGACTCACTAATACAGAAACTCCCTGAGAGACTATGGAGCCAGACGTTACTCACCATCAGTCTGAGTCTGTGATCACACCTGCATTAATGCAAATCAACTCAATCTGACCAATGATTGCAAATACACTTTCATATGTTTAAATGTCTGCAAACTGAACAAAATGTCAATATATTGGGGTAACATTTTCAGCCAATGTGCACATTATACACGTTGTTTGGTTATAATGTATTTCAATAGTCCACTTTAGACATTCTACTAACTATGAGTAACCTTGAAACTACATGTTAGATTAGGGTTATGAATACGGTTAGAGCTAGTAGAATAAGTTGACTAGTTGTACTTGCAAAGACTTGATAAAATCAAAATAAAGTGTTAGCAGATATTAAGCAGACACTCTAATGTATTTGACGTGTGGTTGCAATGTTCCCTTACGAAAGGAAAATATATTTACCAATATATTACTTGAAATATATTGTAATATATTATTTTCCAATATATTATATATTGGAAATACATGGAATAATATATTAATGATAAATATATTATACAATATATTATATATTCATGTAATATATTGCAATATATTGCAAAATATACAAATGATTGCCGCTTTCCATATATTGCAATATATTTGTTTTATATGTATCAATATATGTACATATGTGGTCTATGCATACAGTATATTGCAATATATTGGAAAATATAAATATTAAATCCCATATGTGGAAATATATTGCCTAATATATCACATGGTATTTTCCAATATACTGCAATATATTTTTGTTTCGTAAGGGTTACTTGTAGCATTCATACTTTCTTGAGAAAAAGTACAAATCTAGCTGTTACTTGTGTGATTTAATAGAGATGTATGTCCTGTTTGGATCTGCGTAGTGTCCATATACCTACAAATTTTACTGCATGTGCTTACAAATATTTGTAGAGTCCTGGAAGTAAATACAGGCCGCAATCTTTTTGTTGGTCAACTACAAAAGTGCAATCTGCAATTATGCAAAGAATTCTGTATTGAATATTATTTGCACTTACATGACAAATTGCTTGTTCTTTACTAATTTGTCAAGTCAGGTTTGTTTAAAAGCATATGCTAAATTAATGACAGTAAATATAGTGATTTTTTTTACACTCAAATTACTGGTCAAATGTAACCAGTCATCTATGAAGTGCTTTCTCTTTTAGCATGTTGCTTTAAAATAGCAGAAGTTGGTTTCTCTTGCTCTCAGAGAGATAATGCAGTATGAGGTCAAGGGTTTGTATGAAGAGGAGCTCTCAGCCCCGACACATGAAGAAACCCGTCCCGTCCTCAGGCTGTTAATGGACTGACCTGCTGACCCGCGCTTGGCTAAAGAGCCTGACAGTGTGGGTATTTTTGTGTCGGGTGATATCTCGTATCTGTGTTTAGCGAAATCATGTTAAAAGTTACATAAGAGGGACATCCCATATCATGTTCAAATGGCCTGCTAATGGGGGCGGTATATGCAAAGACGAGGATCTCTTGGAGTTGGTAATGCATAATCCAAATGCATTAAATACTACAGAGGTTAAATGCCTTTACTGCATGCTTATCTAAATATGATTATCTGCATCAAAGTGAGAAACACTCACTGAGATGTATATGTGCCGTCAGTGTGAAGGTCTGGCTACGCGAGACTATATATATATATATGGATAAATTAATATACTAGAAAATATATTTTGCAGTCAGCAGAACAATCCAAAAACACATTAAATAACAGTACAGCCTCGCTTTAATTCCCGTTAAAAATGAAAGTGGCGCTGCTGTGAATAAGTTCTATGCCACTCCTACATGCGTCAAAGTAGTTGGAGCAACTTTTCTTTATTTACTGCTATGACGAGACGCACGGAAATATGCAATTTTGCGCAAAAAAACAACCTGCTCAGTCTAAAATATATACACTTATAACAGGCTTACTATAGGGAATCAGGGTAAGCCTAAAACACATTTTGGAAGAAGAACTGATGCATTGTCTTATTTTGTAAATGTTGTTCACAGTAACAGTTAAAACAGTGCACCTTTAAAAACAAAGTTACGGAGTTTACTGTCAATCCATCGCTTAGTGACTTAGTAATCCATCTTGCTCATTGTATTGCCATTGTTTAAGTTATAAATAATACCGTTTAAGTGTCATATTTCTGTTCTGCATGATTCATTGCTTGTGCTTTTCCTCATGTGGATAAAAGCGTCTGCTAAATGACTTCATGTAATGAAAATGCTTAACGAAAGATGATGCATGATTAGGCAAAATTGTGCGAGTGTTGTGTTGAGGTGGAATGAGCGAGTTAAATAATAATCCTAAACCAACACAATTTGCTTTGAGGAAAAACACTAACTAACAAAATAGCAGAACAACACGAGAATGAAGTATAACACAGAACATTGTAGGTTGTCCTGGCCGCTCCAGTTCTGTCCCATGAGGTCGGTTTCTCCTCAGCAGAACACAGTGGCCCGTCTTAATGTGCATGTCAGCCACGGAGCGCTTTAATACTTGTGTTTTCGGAGGGGCTTGTCAAAGCTAACCAGAGCTCTGGAGTCTTGTTAGAAACCCAATTCCTCTTCAATTTAGGGCCTCGGCCCACCAGGGCCCACCTAAGCAGACTCTGTTAGATGCATTTGTTGGTGAAATTGAGCTGCACGGGTGATTGCAGTGGGGCATTTAGAGGCAGCGAGGGAATGAGTCAAGGTGTTTCAGATGCAAGTCAGGTCCGTGAAACACTCGCAGGAGTAAATCTCTGTTAATAAAGTTCTGAGAGAAAACCTGCGACCAGTTCTCATGCTTGAGAGAGAGAGGTCTCGTTCACTTCATATGCATGCATCGCGCATTGGCAAGATGAAAAGATCTGATGTAGAGTGTTTTAAGACGGTCCATTCCCGTGTTCACCTTCAGCCTGTTGCAGATCTGCCCGTCTAGCATAATGTCAGTAATTATGTCAGTAAAACAAACACGTGCTCTTCGTCTGCTCTTCGTATATTAATGAAATTAATATAATGACACATGAGTTCTTCCATGAACTGTGGAACTGTTTCATGTCAACATACTGTTACATTATTTGCACCTGATAATGGACATTTTTTGTTAAAGGGGTCGTGACAGGGATTTTTTATTTTTATTTCAAAATGTTCCTTGAGTTTCACTTATAATGTTAACTCAGCATAAAAAGTTGCTAGCCAGCCCCCGGATTTTTGATAATTTTCACAAAACTTTCATGGCCCCCAGAATATATTGTTCATTCAGTAACATTAGGCAGTTTTGATTTATATGCTATTTAATGATGTTGATGATCACGTTATTTTACATATGCTTACATGTGATATCGCTAGTCTCTGCTTCTTTTTCGCCTGTGTTTTGATCCAGAGATTCTGTACTCTTTCAGAAGATCATCAATGGCGGGGAAGCGTTTTCTCATAAATGACAGAAAATTCTTTCAATGGCAGAGAAAGAGTTAAAAAAGGTATTTAGAAAAAGAAGAAAAAAAACACATGCAGAAAAATAATCATTTTCAATCTTCATTCTGACCGTGTCTGTATACTGTATCCAGTGTAGACGGCGTCAGTGATTATAATGGCTTCTATTTGCTTTTAAAGCGACGCTCACATAGCCTGGTTAAAACCAGACCATTCTCAGTTGTAACTGAGTTATGGTCTGGCAAAGCTTCATAGACCAATCATTTCCAGAGGGGCGTCACCAACGGACATAGCTCAAATGCCTCTGGGCGCAATTGGATAGACCTAAAACCAATCAGAGCGCTGAAGGAGATGACAGAGTGACGTTCGTCTGTTATAGAACAACTTAGTTTGAATAAACGAGCAGACACTGATTAACTACTTGCTGTATTTTATTTAAAATTAACAGCAAGACAATTAGAAGTGAATGTGCTTTCCATTAAATAAATCACACACAGTAAACAAAACCTTAACAAAAAAAACTTTGCAATGAACTTTGCAATTTAGACGCGCTGGGTGCCGGTGCGGTGAGACGTACATGCTCGGGCAGATTCGGCTTTAAGTCGTTCATCCTCGGACGCGGCGCCGCGCGCGCTGTTACAAAAGCCGTGCACACAGCCAAGCCAAATGGGGTCGGCCTTGAGCACCGAATGCGTCATTTTTGCTGCACGCACTTTCGCGCTCGTGCGGACGCGTCGAGTATAAACTACTCTGTGTCAGCGCGCGCTCTGATCGGTAAAGGGGCACAGACCTCTCCCGAATCATCTCCAGCAGTAGCAGACCCCGAAGCACCACTAACTCTGCCTCCGTTTCCCTCGTAAGCTGATATTAGTATTTAAATATTGTATATGATAAAAACTGTTTGTGAAAAAACATTTTAATAACATGGTTTTGGCGGTTATAGAGTTCTAATGACGGTCTTCAACTATAACCGTCACACATATTTCCACGGGGACATCCATCTTTGTAAATGTACAAAATCTGCTTCACCGTCGCTGTGCTGTCGTCATCGTGTAAAGCCCGCCCCAACGTTTCTGATTGGTGCCGCGATTTTGACGGATTAGAAATGGGCTTGAATGAGCTCTTTGCCAGACTAATCGAAATTTGCCGGAAGTTGTCTGGGTTTTCCCAGGCTTACGCTCACATCCATGGTAGACAAATGTCAGCCATTAAGCGACTGAACGCCAGTGGGCGGAGCCTATGGTGTGATAATGTACAACTATTTGTGTATTATTTTGTGTGAAACTTGACATTAAATGCATTAATATTGATATGTGTTTGTAACGTGAGCATGTTGGGATATATTTTCTCTTTCTATTAAATGAAACTGTATAAGGCATCAGAATGAAGAAAGAAAACATGTGTCCTGAGGTAGGAGACCTTATATACAGCTATTAGGAGGGAATCTACACTTTGAGGGACTTTCAAGGACATCATATCACTTAAATTGAGAAAGACTGAGTTGACATTTAGGTCTCCCCTCAAATAAAATAATATAAATTATGTTATGTTTTGCTGTTTCTCAGTGTGTAAGTGAGAAAGAGTTTTTATAGCACCACTTTAAAGCAGAAGTGGGTGATTTCTGCTCCACTAATGGCACCAAACACTACTGGAATAAAACAAAACAAAAAAAAACATCTATAGTAGACGTTTCACTTGAACTCTTTATTTATTTATTTATTTTTTGAAGAGCTCTTTTAAAGAACTAAAATTTGACTTGTTCCTGTATGAGTCAGTGTTGCCATGAAATACTTTTAGGTGAGTTTTTTTAGATTGCATTTATGGCTCAGGTGTAGAGTCCAATAATAAGTTTGACCGTTTGGTTAACTTCTTATTATTATTATTTTAAAACTTTTTTTTTTTTTTTGCAATAATCGGTTATCAGTTTGATATTTGATCTATCATTTTCATGGTTTATAATTGAGGGAGAAATGTAAACCACTGGACAACCAAAAATAATACTGAAAATACATTTCTGACCATTTCAATTGAATTAACTGTGTACATTTTTAACTTTGCATAACAACAATAATACAGTTATTATTATTTAGCATTTTTTTTGTAGTCTAATGAACATTTGTAGTCTAATTAACTATTTTTTTTAGTCTAATTTTGTATAGTTAAAGCTCCAGTCCGTAACTTTTTTAAGTTAAAAATAATCCAAAATAATTATATTAAAAAAAACTTATTCTGCCAGTGGTCAAAACTATCTGCTTGCCATAGCTAGATTCAAAACGGTTAGCTTGTAATAATGATTTTAATTCCAGTGGTACTGGTGGGTTTCCGCGGGAAATTCGAGCATGTCTTTGCGTCATTACGTCACATCCGTACACATAAAGAAGGAGTTTCGGCTAGCCGGCTATACTGCGCGTGACGAGATGTTTAGATGTATAGGCTTTTCTCGCAGCACTTTACATGATTAAACTTATGGCATCCAGAAAGATCCAAACAACAATCATCAGTGTCAACTGGAGATTCAGCAGTTATAAAACCCAAAAGACTTCATACTTCGGATTTAAGGTGGCTAGAGAAAGAGAAAGAAACCGTCTCATGCGAACACAAGGATTTAAACATCGGCGGGGCTTTTGAAAAGTGCGTGAACTCGTGTTTTGAAGGGGTTCGAAACGGAAGAAGAGACGGCTTTTTTCTGCTGAACAAGTAAGACATTTCAATAGTTCAATCGTGTAACAGTACGTTTTCTTAATTCACACAGTTATGGAGTTTCCTTTGTTGTGCCTTTCTCGTTTTGCTATTATGGAGAATATGAATTCTGAACTACACAGGTAGCTGCTAACCATAAAACACATTAAATTTAACATTAGTCACGCAATGCTGATGTTGTTAACATGAACAATTTGAGAACAAAGTAGGCTATAATTTGCACGGTTGCTGTAAATCTCGTTGATTAAATCTAACGATCGCTTATCATGTCGAATGCTTTTTCCCCCTTAGTTGGTCAGAACAAAAATGGATTTTACTTAGTTGTTCAGAAGACATTTTCTTATGAAAATTCTTATGTTGATCAAACTTTCAAAAAGTGAATCTGTGATTCTGAATGACAGTATCCACACAGCGCGGTGACTGACAGCAGCACTCGCCTCAAAGCACTGTGTTCATCCGCGCTGTTTCATGCCGATTTACAACCCACGTAAAGATAATAATTCCGCGAATCACTGCAGTTACAGATTTCGAACAGAGAGATCGCGACAAAGAGGAAAAGATACGGACTGCAGCTTTAATAAATAAAAATAAAATAATTAAAAATTGGTTTTGCATATTGGTAATATCAGTTGACCTCTACAGGACTAAAAAGTGTGCAGATCTGATTACCAATCAGCAGCGATGGCAGTAATCAATAAGCAGATTTGTCTAGGTATGATGGACATGCTTGGTTCAGTAGAAAGCAGTCAAACCTCAAACTTACTTTATTATCTGACCCAGAAGATAACAGTCATCTCTGCGCACATTAAACTTGGACAGGCGGTAATATTTTAACATTAACAAAAATGACATCCGCATTAAAGGGGCTATATATATTAAGCAGTGTTGGGGAGTAGTTAACTACAAGTAGCGACGCTACTAACTTAACTACATTTTTCAGTAGCTTGACAGTAGCTCAGTTGCTTTTTAAACAGTGTAGCTTTTCCAGTACTACTTTTTGCAGCAAGTAGCGGTGTAGCGCAAGCAAAAGCTACATTGTGTTTTTTTGAGCCTGCGCGAATCAGCGCGATGCAAGGATATTCTTCTTCTTGTTAGATTACAAACTAATTTGTTTTGCCATTACCGCCACCTGTTGTTTATTCACGCATCTTGCGGCTAACGGTTCACTGACGTACAGAAGACCTCAAGCACAAATTTAAGGACGCACATACGGGTGATTAATGGCCATTTTAAATGTATTAATTATCCTGCTTTATTGCTCTCTATGTTACATCAAATTTCTATTTCTGATTTAATTACAATGAACCGCCATGATCTGTCCGCCAGTTTGGTAATGAACATAAAAGACCACAAAAGTTTGCGTCATCGTGTTTGTCAGTTGAACAAAAAATGTAATCTTAGTTTTTTTATCGCACGACAAAAGGCTTTGATCTAATTAAATTGGTGTATAGATTTGTTGTGACTGGATCCAGAGCGAACCGAACTGTGCTCACAAGCAGCTTGTGATTCAGGTTCTTCTTTCACAGTAAATTCTGCGAGCTCCATCACTGCATGTGAGCGAGTTTAACGTGCATTGTCAGTGCCACATGTGAGCGGTTGTTCAATGTATTTTCTTGCCAAAATGCAACCATCTCACAATCGGTATTTTTGAGAAAAAGTCTATACATGCAATTTATGTTTGATGTATATTTTGTTCTTGCAATGTTGTATTTGTTGCAATTTTGCACTTTTGACACACAGTCTGAGATATTCGAGTGTTGTGTGTAATAAAACAATAAAGATAATAATTGTATTGCATTGTTTTAAACACTAAATATTTTACTTAAAACATTCCTCAGACACTTATTCAGTTATTTAAAATAAATGTTGTTCAAAAAAAGCAAAAGTAGTTTCAATGTAGCTAGCTTCTTTTTGATCGTAACTTGTAGTGTAGCTAACTACTTTTCCAAAAGGGTAGCTTGACTGTAGTTTAACTACTTTAACTAACGAGTAGCTTGTAGCTTGTCAAACTACAGTTTCAAAGTAGCTTCCCCAACACGGATATTAAGAATTCAGAAACCCTTGTTATTAGCGACACCGGTGGCTGTTAAGTGAGGGGAATTCCCCAATTTACTCACGGCAAAGTTCTTTTTTTTATCTTTGCTTAGAAGTAAAAAGAAGTAGGACAATTATTTACAGTAATATACTGCTAATGAACACCCTGACGCCGTCCATGCTGCTGTGATTGACGTTTATGAATATGTAAATATGAGCTGCGCACGCTTTCCTCTAAATAACAAAAATAAACACAGAACAAAAAATGACAGCGGTGAGAAAGCAGCAGTTAAGAAAGCATCGGATCATGGCGATGTGGATATATTTGCACAAGCTCTGCAATTCACCAGCATCATGTCGACAGATGAGGTAATAAAAGGCCATTAAATTACAGATTAACATTGTTATTGTTAACTAATTAACATTAGTGGATTCCATCTCTAAGCTGACGTTAGCTAGTGTTGCACACTCTCAGGAGCGCGTGTAAACTTAACATCCTTTGGATTTTCCTGGCAAAAACGAGTCCTTAACATAAAAATCAATCAACAGGCTTTCATGGATAATCTAGAAAGTTGGGGGGAAGTCTCGTTTTTTAAGTTATGTTACAAACTGTTCACACATTGCCAATAACAAAGATTTTAAAGTACCTTTAAAGAATCAAAACATTTGAGTCTTTGAGAGTTTTTTCCAATATGTGGCATGGTGTCCCTGGTAACTGGATGGATTAGTGTGTAAATGAACTAATTAGTCATTATCTGGTTAGCATGTGACAGTTCAGTATTGTCTGGGGGCAGGAGGTGCTTTCATCCGAGCGTTTGATTATAGAGAGATGCGAGCGTTTAAATCATGTGTAGCAGAGTTCAGCTGGTTGGTTTCTGAGCGCTCTTTAATAACCATCTCTGAAATGCTGTGGCCACTGAGGCGTCTCCGCTCATTCTTTCCCCTCCGTTCGAATGCAGCGTCGATGCAGCATAGCAACCAGCAATTAAACTACTCGATTGGAACTCAGTCGAGCGTAACCCGACAAGCGCAGCATGTTTTCTTGGTTCTTTTTTTAGTGGCAGGACATCATATTTCCATGTCCTGTCATGTCGTGCTTTCTCAAGCTCTAAGAATTATGATGGTGTCTAAGGATGAACTTAAAAATGTGATCAAGTGTCATTGAGTTTGTAGTCTCAGTCCAGGAGTGGAGGATGAGCGTGTGTAGGAGGGGAAAGATGGGTAAATATAGACGTACTGACAGACAGAGAGAGAATCAGGGGACAAATGAGAGTCCATAGAAAGAGATATAGCCTATATACTGTATATATAGAGAAAAATGCAATAGAAAGAAATGCAATAAAAAACGAACCCCAAAAGGAAAAATGGCCCTTTCATTGCTCATGAGACTAATAAGAACCTTTCAGCCAAAAAATGTAAACCCTCAACTTCCAAAATCATCCCATTCCCATCCAACAATTTACCCCTATCCCCCTAAACCTAAATCTAAACCCTACCCATAACTTATCCCTAAAATCTGAGGGAAATGATAGGTGAATAACACTGATGGAACCACCTAACCCTGGTTGTAAACATAAACTTGACATAAACTGTAAACTTGTCCCTCAAATTTGATTGGTTGATAGGGATGTTGATCCAGGAACATGTTCGATTTGGTAAAATCATGTTCACTGATTTGTGCCCTATATTAGTGTATGATATATGCATGAGTATGTGTAAGTTCAATTTTATTTAAATGAATAAAATATTATATTCAGTTGATCTATGATGATTCTCCTTGAGTTCTATTTAATAAATAATAATAGAAAAAAAAAATTAGATAGAATAAATGAGAGAATAGAGTTAAATGTGAATAGCAGCGCAGATCATTAGATCTTGGAAGTATTCAGTGAGAAATGTTTGGATATTCCAACATAGTAGATAAATGAATCATGCAATGATCCTATTTGAGAGGCAAGGACCAAAAAATGATCCTTTCACCAAAAATATGTCTGCTATGTGTGCTTTTACTAAATATTTGTCGATTTTCAGTAATGGCTTCCTTGTGCGAGTGGTGTAAACTGGAATCTTCGTTCAGGGTCGTCAGTGTTAATGACCCCTGTGGCGCGTGTAAACGAGCACTTGATTAACAGATGCGGTGTGAGGTTTTTAAGCATCCAGTTTGTAACAGATTCTTCAGGCCAGAACAGCCTTGTGTTTCGCTTATATCGCTGAATAAGAATCTGAGCGTTTATGACAAAGTAGAGGTAGATTCAGGAACGCAACCACACACAATGCAGATCTTTCATGGTTATTTATTTATACATCTTGGAGTCATATTTCAAATATATTTTTCCTCTAAAATAGTTCATTACATGACAGAGAATATACAACATCCAGCACTACAAGTTGCTCTCTCACTTGTGCACCGGTATATCTAAAAACAAACAAATATACATACAAACGAAAAAAAAAAAAAACAGAAACTCTCTGGTCTGAACACTTTGCATACGACAGCACAGCTGATCAGAGCTGCACACACACACTAATGATCAATTCAACACCGACAGACATTCTTTAGCAGTCATGTGATTGGTTTTGTGAGTGTGTGTTGGTGACTTTCACAGACTGACCTTCAGGTTTGGTCACGGGATTCTCTTGTTATATATTTTATTAAATGTATGAGTGAATCAAAAAAAAAAATGTCCAGAACATGTCCGGATCATATTTCAAAATTCAAATGTAAGAATTAAAAGTATTTTTTTAAAGCATTGCAACATTATGGGAAAAAAATAATTAAATAAAAAAATAATAAAGTGTTTTATTGTACAATACCACTGTCATTATGTTGCATTGCCATCAATGCTTTGTTACTGTATTACAGGAGTGACAATCAATTATCATGAGAATTATGAAAAATGCATGAAAATCAAAAGTAATTGTCATGAAATTGTTAAAAATAATCTTAAAGTCTTAATTTTCTGCACAGTATGCGCTTTTATTTTATATATGATTTAAAAATATAATTATTTAGGGATGAAATATGACCTGGATATGTCTTTGTGAGATTCACCCATATCTCAATAGTTAAAAAAGTATAACAGTAATCATAGAGGCTAGAAGGGCATGCGGCAGTACAATCCATAACTAACTGTCACCTATAGATGGGAATACTGACGTCCTCCGGCTGGAACAGTGAATGGCCTTTCTTAAGGCACATTCTAGTGACGTCCACCTCTAATGCTACATGTGTTGTTATGCTTCATTCTCTGATCATACTTGAGTCATGCATTTAGACATAATCAGGAGACAGTGGTGGATGAACACACAAGTGAGTGACAAAAACAAAAGGTGAGTCAAACGTCACAATTTGATTTCCCATTGGTAGCATGACAGTCAATAATAATCGGACTTCTCATTGACCCCTGATCTTTCGACTAAATACATGAAATATTTTGCAACAAGATGTGTTCACCCTTCACAATTCTCTTTTACAGCCTTCTGACAGTGGCTACATTCACATGCCAACACAATACCAGAATACAGCTGTAAGTCCTGTATGAACAATGGTTGAAACGTGGGGCATTGTACTGTCATAGAATGAAACTGGCTGGTAAGTGTTTGGGATGAAACACTTTTTGACGAACAATTTTTGAGGATGAACTTTAGGAGTGTTCTAAAATGTCAAACAGTTTAGAATAAAAATGTAACAATTAGGATTCAAATATGTTCTCTTGCATTCCGTCACTATAGTTACAGGCACAAGAATGTAGGCTGCATGGAATTTCCCGCCATCGTTGAAAAATGTCTACACATTCCTGCCTCTTCTGTGTTCATTTCTCATATTGTAATGCTAATATTATTAAGCAAAGCACTTCCATCTGCACTTAACACATTATGCCATATTTAAATCCATTCCACTGAATTCTGCACATTTACAATGCCTGCCAGCAAGATTCCACATT
This sequence comes from Rhinichthys klamathensis goyatoka, assembly GCF_029890125.1. Taxonomy (NCBI): domain Eukaryota; kingdom Metazoa; phylum Chordata; class Actinopteri; order Cypriniformes; family Leuciscidae; genus Rhinichthys; species Rhinichthys klamathensis. The sequence continues at coordinate 361,742 of NW_026606615.1, forward strand.
CTAATCAGATTCACATTGACATTCACTTGCTCATCATAAGAGGTGATGGTGCACTTCCTGTGTTGAGCTTTATTTGAGCTTATAACAAGTGCATGATACAACTTCTACCATCATCATATATTGCACAGTATTTAGATCCTGCTTTTTGCCTCTAATCATTGATGTTAATATAGACTTGTATACAAGATCAATTTGAACAAACAATCTAAAGGTCTGAATACAAAACAAAATAGTCGCAGACATGGCCAATGGCTTCTGGGGGGAATATTGGGATGTCACCAAACACACATCGGAACACCAAAAAGCAACAAAAGGAAACACATGGAATATGTGACAAGGTACAATGCACAATATCCTGAAACATAAAATGGCTTAACCCTCCATTTATTGTTTCACTCTCATTTTGCTTTAAATCTAATCGGTTGCGTCCTGTAAGAGGTCCTACTAAACTTAGCATGGATTATAAACAATATCTGATTATACATGACATGAAGGCATTGTGCAAGAGTTCAGAGCGATTACGGTAACATACACGAGGAACAGTATTACAGCCGCGGGAGTGTCTTTAACTGTAGGAGAACCTGGACTGGGGTTGAATTATTCCTGGCCCTGTCCCTGTTACCTATGGATTTACCTGAGGAGCGAGTCTATGATAATCTCTTCAACAGCGACACACGTATGCCACATTAGGATAAATATGAACTGGTTAAATATGAGCGTGTGCGGATAATACAAGCCGGGAAATCATTTTGCGCATTTTATGTTTGTAAACAGACTTACCTTAAAGCTCCACTGTGGATGGAACTATACGAGTATGAGTGATACTAGAGCAAAGCAATTGAAATATATACTGTATATACGATCGCACCATAACATCTAAGCGTACGCAAATCTGATAAAGGACACTCAAACAGAGGCACAAATGGTTCCTTCTTTTCGTCATATGCTCTCATGCCCTTCCCTTGCAACGATGATAGATGTGATGATGCTAAGCGGAGTACTTTCAGAAAGGACCAAACACACACAGTCCTGGTAGTTTGCTCACACTCTTTGCTTGAACGTCTAACATCACATATTGCTACTGAAGTGTAACCATGTGCTTAAATGTTATCTTACGTGATGTGGCTTGTTTTAAAAAGAGTTCCAGGGAGGGTTGCCTACATTTCAAAACTTTTGAAGGTAAAATCCTCCATAACAACATATTGCATCTGAATCTTAAACCATTGGCATCTTATGCTGCATTCCATTCAAAGTCAGACGTGAAATATTCCTAATTGATATCTCCAACTTCTAAGCATACAATTGTTCCATTGCCTAAAGTTTGGAAGATGATGTATAAGAAAATATAATGGCAATGCTACTGTTTGCTGTACAGATCTGATTGTCAACAGAGAAGTCGCCTAGTAACCAAATTGGAAGATAAATGATGCTACACAGTGCTAGCATTTGTTCTGCAGGTTTAAGATATCATAAAAGAAGATCATATCAATGCAGATGTTTGCAAAACATGTTTTATCATCATTTAATGTAGGAACTTTGACCTATTGATGTATTTTATTTGCTTAAAAGTGAATGTTTATCATTAAAGCTGGGCTCAGACTACAAGAGTTTCAGGGCGTTTTATGCTCGATTTCCCCCTTCCGACATTCTGAGAAAAAAATTCGCGTCAAGGGCATCGGTCTGTTCCGTCTGATCAAATCTTAAACCCTGATCTGCTAGCGGACACACCGGGGCTACCCAGACAATATCAAACATGTTTGATATTTAGGATTTTAAATCGGGATGACTATGATTACGTCAGTACTTCCACAACAGCCAATGAGAGACAAGTCTACAAGGAGACGGAAGTGACAGAACTTTTAAAATGGCGACCACAAAACAACAAGCAGCTGTACGGCACCGGTGGACAAAGGAGATGGAGGAACGGCTGGTCGAAATGTGGCAACAACAAGACTTCCTTTATAATGTCTCTTCATATAACGTCTACAGCAAGTTGCCGCGACACAGTATCCATTTTGTTTCCATCCGCTTCCCCGTGAGATCACGTGAGGTGCTAAATCTGGCACGATAATCTTAAGAATATCTTGAAGTCTGATGGGCCATGGTTTTCATATCTTGTAGTGTGTGCAGGTTTGAGATTTGAAAGAAGAAAATCTGTGAAGATTCTCCTTATGTGTGTGATGCAACCAGATTTCACAATCGGGTTAAGATTTTAAAAACTCCTGTAGTCTGAGCCCGGCTTAAATATGTGCATCTCACTGGATGCCACCCTCTTGCCAAAAGTTGTGGATTTCAACAAGATATCAAGTTCAAGCAACTTCAAGTGGCAATATATTGCAATATTCCAAGTAGCAAGCTGGAAAGTCCAACTTTCCAATGTAAATGGAATGCAGCATTACTATAGGATGCTTCAACAATGAACATTGTGTGCCTTTCATATCAACACTGTTTGCTGCCATCTCAAAACTTCCAAAATAAAATAGTTTGTCAATGGCAACCCTTGTAGAGCTAGCACGTACATGCGATTTCTCTCTAACGCTATGCAAAATGAAATTCTTGAACATCAAAGCCAAGAGTGCAGTTTATCTGTCCAGAGGCGTTCATCTGTTGGAGTCCATTTGCCCATATCCATGAAGAGGAGAACGTTCATTGCAGTCAGAGGTACGGTCCTATTGCTGAAGGAGAACGACCGACCCAGTGAGTCAACGCTATCCCGGCAGTTTGATTGAAGCGAGAGTGATCGTTCTCAGCAGTTTGTCCAGATGCTTTATGAATCTTGTAAATTGAGGGTGAGGTAACTGATGCTCTTCTGGTCCAAAGTTCACATTGTGTCGTTTTCAGAACCAAATTATATTCCATAACAAACTGAACGGCAATGCAGCAGTGGCACACAGTAAAGAAAGCCAAAGGACAAGAAGTGTACAGCAAACCCAGACTGACGGAATACCACGTAAAGGAACCAAAAATAGCTACCAAAAAAAAAAAAAGATATAAATTTGTGCTTCTTTAGATTCACATTGTCATAGTCGTAGAAGTTTCAATCGGAGTCTGTTTGTCTTTTCCGTAGCTCGACACTTTCCAATACATCATATACACGTGCATGTACAGGTCCATTCAGGTCATCAGTAACTTCGTGACCACTCGTTTTGCTCATTCCTTGCAATCTTAACGTCTTAAGGAAATTGCATCTCCATGCACTTGAGTCTGTGGAAAAAAAGTAGTTCATTTGGGGAAAGGACATCCTTGTCACTCTTTCAGCCATCTGTTCATCCCGTAAGCCCTCCGTCATCTTTGGTAACAGTTGACACTTTGGTGTGTCAGATACATACACAAGTAGGAAAAGGGGCGGTTGAGGTGAAGGTGTCAAGACATATGGAAAAGAATAGTTTTATGGCAACATAAAAGATGCCACATAGCAGGTAAAAGCTCAATGAGTGACTACAAAAGATGATACTAAAGAAAAAGCAGACATGAATCGTAAGAAGTGTTGTGAAGTCGGGACAAAGTACATGAGAAGCAGGAAACACAGGAGGAAATGAGGAAGGCAGGAAGGGTGGTCACATGTCGGGGCAGTTCTTATTGCTGCCGCGGGGGTCGTTCTACGCTGGCGGTGTGTGCTCGGGGGTATCTTTATCATCTAAGGAGGAACGTCAGGCAGATGGTGCCGACCAGGTGGACGATCACTGGGAGAAGGTGGAGACTCTGGTGTGTCCCAGACAGAACTGCTGTAAACAGAAAGACAAACACTCTATTACACTCTTTATACTACAACTTGGTTATTTCCCTTCATTTTGGAAAGGGGACAAGAAAGTATTGTGGAAGCTAGTGGGATTTAAACCCGCATCTTTAACATGAGCATCACGGCTCCAGAAGAATACAGTATTGCTGAAAATTTGCTCCTTGATAGTGTGTTTCACTGAAGTTCCTACATTGCTTTCAGTGGTGTAGTCTAGTTTTTTGTAGTGAGTATACTGTGATATACCAGCCCCCCACTTTGAAAAGTGTAAATAAAGTGTCTAACCTGTGTTTAATAATAAAGTTTTTATCGGTTAGGGGTAGATGTAGTTAGGGCGGCATCAGTGGTGTAGTCTAGTTTTTTGTAGTGAGTATACTGTGATATACCAGAGAATTTCTTCGCTTCTGATTGGAATTTTGTCACATTTGTTGGTGTGTTACAGGAAAATACATTTGATAGCCTACATTTATACAGTTGAATGCAACAATTCTACAACAGATCATTCCTGTGGAACCAGGTGCTTTTTTTTGTAAGTATTATATGTGGGAAGTACTAATACCAACACTCAAAAATCCACAAAAACACAAAAAAATTAGCACAAATGTGGCAACTTTGTACCCTTAAAAGGTTTATAGTAGTTGGTAATAGTACTAATATGCACCCTTTAAGGCCAGATAAGGTGCAACATTGTCCCTTTGAGGGTACTGCCCTAGTGACAAGTTGCTGTAGCCCTAAAGGTACAAGTTTTGCAAAAGAATTTGACAGTGGATGTGACCTATGACTTACATTTTGTACAAAGCAAGAGCTGCACATCATGAGAAGTGACTGTTTTAAAGCCTAAAGCATTGCAAGTCTAATTCAAAGCATCCAAAATGGGGAAATGCACTTTGATACCTAGCTCATAAAAAGCTTTTGTAAAGAAAAACATCTCTTAATCTTAACCACACAATAGCTGCCGGGTCAGAATCCTTTTGATAACGGAAGCATCCACGTATGTGGGATGCTGTTGTAAATGGTTTCTTTTTCCTGCCGAGCTTTTGGCACAAAGAAGCACGGGACACTGAAATAATGGATCGGACGGATGGGGTTACAGCGGCTGGCATCATCGCCTGACTGAACCGGAGGCCGTAAGCGGTAATATCTATGAGCTACGGAAGACGGATGACCTGCATGAGGACAATTACAAGTCATTATGTCTCAGAGGTAAAGTTGAGTAATATCTTCCGGCACAGCTCACAGGAAATGGCCTCAGAAGATGATGAGGTCTGGACGAAACGAAACATGCTTGTAGCGTTATTTAAAAAGCAGCGACTCCAATCACAACACACGTACACGTGCAGGTTTAATTATGCATGCAATCTGCCAACAAAATGGGTTTAATAAATAAAGAGCAGGTATTGTTTAAAAAAATCAATATGAATTTATATCAAGGATTTTTCTGGCTAGCAGGAAATCAATATATTCATAATAAAGCTTTTTATTCTTCCTTTTCAATATAGAACGAGATTGTGTGAGCCGTGACATCTCTCTCAAGGACCTTTGAAGGAGGCGGGTAATTTTGAGAGTGGGCTGTGTGTGTGTGTGTGTATTTTGAAAGGCTACATATCCACCTGTGCATCTTTACTTCTAAATAATAGGCCTATTATTATAACATAAAATCAGAGAGATAGGGAAATTAGTTAATAAAGTGCATAAAAACTGATCTATCAACAGTCAGTGCCACCGTAACAAGATTTATTGTTTGTGTGTGTGTGTGTGTGTGTGTTTTGTGGGGCCTTTAGATTTCTAATTCCGATTCAACAGGTCACCTTCGCTTCGAATCACACATACTTTTTTCTCTCTCGTTCTATACCCGTTCAGTCTTTCCACCCTACAGCCAAATCCCAGTCATGGTGTGATTTATGGGGACGCAGTAACACATGGGACGCCAGAGCCAATCATCATTCATCTCTAAAGAAGGAATAGCTCACGGTTGAGCTCCCATGGGCAGCACCTCGAGCAGAACAGGCCAGAGGAGAGCAGAAGAGATGCGGGTCATTCCTTAAATGCAGTACGTTTTCATGTCTTAAAGGGATAGTTCACCCTCAGGCCATCCCCAATATATGGGTCTTGTTCTTCAGTAGAACAGCAAAGAAGATTTTAAGCTGAAACCGTGGTCCTTGGTGATTCATATAATGCAAATCAATGGTTATCGTCAAAATAAACATATACAGGCAAAACAAATTTTTTACCCATGGCTCCTGACGATACATTGAGGTCTTATGAGACAAAACGATCGGTCTGTGCAAGAAACTGAACATTATTTACAATATTTTTACCTGCAGTGTTGTGCCTGAACGCGTTCATTGAACGATAGTTCATGAACTCGTTCATATTTTGGGCGAACGTGAACTGAACGTACTGTATTACTGCCTGATGAACTCTGAACGCGTTCATTCTGGTGTCTGTGAACGCACGCTCTCTCAGTTTAACTTCGTTCATTAGGGTGCCAGATTTCTATAGAGCCTTCCAGGCGAACACACGTAAACAGGCCTTAATATGTAGCGAAAAAACACCCAATCTGGCAACACAAGCCACCAGTGTCGCACCGCGGCCGCCGCGTGCGTCATCAAGACAAGAAGCAGCATGTAGTCGACAAAGCATCTAGGAGGCGTCGCATCGTATGATCAGTTTTAAGACAAGGTCGGTGAGGATGGGAAAAATCGTACATTTCTGTGCAAACTTTGCCCGCGATAAAATAATTGCTGTAGTGGTTGTATATGGGTTGTGGCAATAATTTAAAAAAAAATAGCTCGCAGCAACATATTGAAAAAAAGAACTATGAACTAGTTCATTTTTTGGAACCGTGAACTTAGTTCAAAATTGTGAAGTATGAACTATGAACTGAACTAGTTCATTTTAAAATTTGTGAACTGAACTTTGAACTAGTTCATGTAGAAAGTGAACTTTCCCAACACTGATTACCTGTAATACCTGAGCACGTTCATGGCAGCTTGGAGCGGAAACTTCCTGTCGCATAATCACATATGCGCATTGGGAATCTGTGAAAAGTCAATCTTCCTGATTGAGATCGTGCAAGCGAACTTAATCTTAATTTTAACTATAGGTTGCGACCCCCTGGATAAGCGAAATTGAGTACCATTTTGATGAACAATACAACACACACGTCGTCCTCCTCTGTTGTAAACAAACACAGTGTCAGCTCACGTGTGTTTGCTCCCGCACATGCATCATGATGTGACAGGAAGCTCGCCCTCTAGACTGCCATGAATGCTGTAGATTACAGGTCATAATGTTGTAAATAATGTTCAGTTTCTTGCACAGACTGATTGTTTCGCTTTATAAGACCTCGATAGCCCCTTTCGCACTGGGTAGTTCTAGGAACTAGGCACCAGGGTGGTTCCCCGAAAACTAAATGTTCCCCTATAGGGCCATTTTCCTGGTTTAATTTGCACCACCAGTAGGAACTCTGCAGTGATGTAAACCATGCTTGTTGTCGTGACTTTTATTTTGACGGCGCTGAGAACGCCAGAGCCTGAGCACACAGCGCTCCCATTCTCCATCTTCATTAGTTTACGATCTGGTTAACAGTTTTCCATGTTCGTAGAGTTAGTTTGTAGAGTAAATATATAGGCTATAATCTGTGTCAGATTGATGGACACTTTACTATCCCATGAGGCCACGGGAGAGGATTTGTGAATGGCAGTGAAGCAAATGGTTGGTCACATGACAGTGACTACATGGCAAATGTAGTACGTCCGGATTACATTCATACTACACACATTCATACAATATACAACATACATTCAAAATAACATACGAGAGAGAGAGAGAGAGAGAGAGAGAGAGAGAGAGAGAGAGAGAGAGAGAGAGAGAGAGAGAGAGAGAGAGAGAGAGAGAGAGAGAGAGAGAGAGAGAGAGAGAGAGTGTGCGATTTTGGACGCAGCCTACGTATAGAGCGCTGCAGTGATGACATATTTTTGTAGGCCGACCTGAAAGTTAGCATCACCCTGGTTCCCTCGACGAAAACCCTATAGGATTTTTACATTGGCTTTTGGATTATTGCAGAAAAGAAGATGTCCAACAAACGTTTATGATTTGTTTTCTTCACATATTGTTAATCTTCAAAAATGAACACCACGTTTATGAATTTTAGAGCCTAAATACAATCAGCAGAAGTAAAATGCTAAAATAGCCTATAAATGATTTATTATGATTATAAAAACAATGCGGCTGTGAAAGCAGACTAGTGAGTGGATGAGTTTTCCTTTTCGGATGATGACGTTCAATGTCCCCGACATACTGTAATACTGATGTACTTAATGTCGTAGAATAAAATGTCGAGAAAATAGCTTGAGCTTGTGTGAACCACAGACCTTATTTCAGGCATTTAACCAAAACCCATTCAAAAACCCATTGACTTCAGAGGGATGGAACCGGAAGTGCTAAAATGCTAATTTCTGCACTTTGCTGTACAATACATCATCCCTGCAGAACTCTGTTATTAATTCTGTTTTGTGGTATTAGTTGGTTTGTCTCGCATGGAAATTTTAAGTGAGAAAATTGGCCAATTTTTAGCAATTTATTCCCATCCTTTTAGGCATATCCTATTAATTGTGTAGTGTAAATAATCATGTTGAAAGGATCTCAAACAGAACAGACTTCTGAATGAGTTCCAAATGTACTGGATAACAGGAAAGACCCTGGAAAACATCAAAGAAGAGCAGAGTTTCATTGATGAATGCACAGTTCCTCTACATTAAAGCCTCATGGGTCAGAGACAGAGCCTGCTAGCTGTACACACACACACACACAACTTTTCCCGAACAAACAACAGCTATCAGCAATCCGTGCGGTTGAGAGCTGGAATATTCTCTCTGTGAGGGAGCTTTCACAATGATTGATCTTAATCATTAATTTGGCTGTTTTGTTCTGCCCTGCGGTGCGCCTCACGCAGCTCGCGTTACACTTTCCTGTGTGTAAGCACAGCTCAGCACCTGTGGGCGGCATGAACAGGTTTAACTGTGTGGGCCGCGCATGTGTGTGATATAACACCAGTGTTCATGCCGACCCAGGTACAGAGGAGAGAGCAGGGCTGTACGCTTCCAGAGACTAAGGTATAAGCTTACATTAAAACTTGAAATAATAATGGAGCTTTTTTTACTTTTCACTTAGCATGACAGGTTCCTGAGGTGTTTAACAATTTAAAATTGGAAAATATCAGGCTGGAGCTGTAGGCTTGTGGATTGGTATATGAAAATGTCCGTACATGTTACTGTCAGGAGAATCTAATGCCTAGCGGGAAGTGCACATGCTTTGGCGTGTCGCGCAGGGGCGCCTGCATGTAGGCGAATCGGTTTCGGGTCATTTTTCCAATTTGTGGGTTTTGTTCATGTTTTTGGCATTGATGGAAAGAAAAAAACCCAGCTTGATTTAACCCCTTAACTGTCACTCCCCTTTTTGAGAATGGACATTAAAATGCACTATTCAAACTTAAATGGTTGTAATTCAAGAATGCTTTGGAATATTGACCTATACGTTTGGTCTTGTTTTAAAGAAAACACTCAGCAGATTATTTAAAGCACTTCAAAAAATGAAAGTATAAAAAAGTTATGGAAGTTTAAATTTACAGTAAATCAACTGTACTTAATATTTTTTCTTTTACATAAAATATATATTTTACAAATATTTTTTAAAGTTAATTTACTATAAAATCAAAGCCATATATCTAACCAAGTTGTGTTCCAAATTTGAAGTTGATATCACAAAAATTGAAATTCCCCTGAGAATTTTGTTTAGGCGTAATACCAAAAAAAGCCACCAGGTGACATACATTCCATTGAATTTAATTGAACGCATTCTGCCATAACAAATTAATACATTTCTGTCACAAAATATGGAACCTTGAGACTCAGACCTTTCTGACAATACGTGTTTTGTCAAGATTAGAAAAGGTTTTGATCATAAATTATGAAACATGACGACGCCCAAAAGGGGAGGAGCCCGATAAAATAATTTAGAGTACCGTTTCTATGGTAACGCAACGTTCAATTTCAAAACGGTTTTCACAGGATGAATTCTGAGTTCGTAAGCTTTCAAATGATACCTAATTTATGATAACTACTAAAATATGTGATGTAATAAAATAGGCGATAAAAAATAATATTATATTTTAGAGGATAATATTATTTTATAATTTTTTATTGACAAATACTGGATTATATGTTTTATTATGAACTTTTAGCATGAAAACCAAAGTCTGTGCGTCGACTTTTTGTGACAAAGGTCAGAACTCCTGTTATGATGTAGATTTTTTTAGATGCACTCTTGTCATAAATTCATCTATTACTGTTCCTACAAATGTAACAAAAAACAGTGGTAAAATATCTATTTAGGAGTCTTAGACCTTTCTAAGGACATATAGTTTGTCATGATTAGATTAGGATTTAATTGTAGTGAGGTAAACTTTAACCAAACACAACTACCAATCAGTGGTGTTGAAAGTGGACCAAATTGAATTCTAGACCTCCTCGGACTAAGTGCTAATGCTCACTTACATGCCTTTCAGCAAATAAGTTGAGATCATGTTGTGTCACACCTAATTATATTCCTGATGACAATCTTCTTGAATTTTCATATGTCCCATTTAAAGTAAATCCACCATAAAAATAATGCTAATAAAAAAGGAAACTACATGTGGTATGGTTTATTATGTGGTATACACAGGAGTGTTAAAGGTTGGTCTATTATATATGCTAAATTCTAGCTGTTTATTAAAAAATGAAAAAACTTAAAGAATGTGGCTCTAAAGTGTGAGAACATCTGGCCAATTAAACAGTTAGACTGGAAAGGAAACAATTAGAATAACCTTTCTGAATGTATATGAAGATAATCTTAGGTAATTTAGTGAACTGTGTAATTTCTTAACAACTGGCACCACCAAACAGAAGTACAAAAATAATGTTTTTTCAACACACACACACACACGCGCGCATTGGGATTTTGTGTTTTATAAGAACTCTCGACATCCCAATATTACATTACTCTAATAAGACTGATATTTTTAGCATTATGGTAATGAGAACTGTAGGGTAAAAAATTGAGAATATGCTTCGTTTTCTTTAAGCAAAATATGTTTTATTCCCTTTCTCTTGATTTTTGGTAGGAAATATGACAAGAACATGTTCTTCACAGAATTACCAGAGTAGGAATAAGGGTTCTGCCATTTTTAATATTCAGAGCAAGAAGGTCAAGGCTTCAATCTATCAAAATGAACTATATGCCCTGAATATGTGATGAAGATTCAGGTCTTTGATTCAGGACATTATTCTATACGAGCGCTGAGCAAGTGAGGTTTTTTTTTTTTTTAAAGGGGGGGTGAAATGCTGTTTCATGCATAGTGAGTTTTTTACACTGTTAAAGAGTTGGATTCCCATGCTAAACATGGACAAAGTTTCAAAAATGAAGTTGTAAGTTTGATGGAGTAATTCTGTTCCAAAAATACTCCTTCCGGTTTGTCACAAGTTTCCGAAAGTTTTTTTCGAATACGGGCGTGTGTGACGTCAGAGTCGCCGGAATTTCCTTATACGGGTCTTAGGGCACTTCTCCCGGAAGGGCGCGCGCGCATCTGTAGCCTAGTGCGTGCGAGAGTACGCCTATGCCCATCAGAGCGCTGGGCTCGGCTGCGCTGCAATTAAAAAAATGGCACCAAAAAAGTGTGTTTTTGGTTGCCAGGGCAAGACAACACTGCACAAATTTCCAAAGAACCCAGCGTTAAGGGATCTGTGGATGGATTTTGTTTTTCCAGAGCAGCAACGGAGTTGTGCAAGTGTTTTTGTTTGTTCCCTTCATTTCGACGGTAATAGTTTTATAAACAAGGCCCAGTTCAACGCCGGATTTGCAGATCGCCTAATACTTAAAGATGGAGCAGTCCCAACGATAAAGGTTCACGGTCGTGCGTTGGAACCGCAGGCGGTGAGTAAAACTGCTTCAAATGTCTGTGAGTTGTTAACTATCGGCGTGTAAGCACAGCAAGTAAACAACATGATCACATACAGTTAATGTATCTATGGAGCATGCGATGTATGGTGTGTGTGTGTGTGTGTGTGTGTGTTTAAATACATTTGTTTAGCTGGCCACTGTAGGTGTCAGTTTGTTTATTGTAAAAATAAATCATGTCCTCATAAACCACGAGTCTGTCTGTTTACAACACACAAATGTTGTAAAACTCGCGCATGACATGGTGTTCTAAAAACACTGCGCTCAAGTTCAAATCATTTCTATTTTTAAAAAAACGCTCGAGACCTTATGTTTTTCACCCATTTCACTGCCCTCACAAAAACGCGTTCTGTATGAACCTTAGTATTGTTTAGATCCTTGTTCTGCATGGGATTACTATCTGATTGTTAGCTATGGTTTATTTTCGGATGTCACTCACAGCTTCCAGACGCTCTCAACGCAAAAGTTTCTCGCGCTCGTGTCGTGATTATTTAGCTCCGCCCACACGTCACGCCTCCACCCGCTCGGGTTTTTCCGGAAAGACTCGATACAGCCTATCTTTCTTTTATAAATATAATAAAACTAAAGACTTTTTGGAGATATGAAGGATGCAATACTACTCTATAGGTACTCAAGATTAACATGAGATTGAGTGAAACTGAGTGTTTCACCCCCCCTTTAAGGACAGTTATCGTAAAACTCTTCATAGTTATAATAGTATGTATTATTTTTCATGTATTGCTTTTGTCCTGATCTGAATAATTCTTTGATAACTGTGTATATGGCTTCTGAGGAGGACTGTTGTGCAAGAGAGCAACCTTGAACATCTTTGCTCTCTACAAGAAAGGCCAAATTAACAATCTTCAACAATCTCTTCAGTCTTTTATTCCATTTATCATCCAAATATAATAATCTAGTCATATTCATATATGCTTATATTCATTTTTACTTTACATTTATATTGATATTTTACATATATATTGGTTTTGTCTAGCTAAATGTCTCTGTAGTTGTAATAGGCATAATGCTATGAAGGGAAATGTTGAAGTTTCAGTCTTTCTTTTGGTAGCAGGGAGAGCTTCTCTCTGCTGGAGTGTCTGTATTATCTTCAAGGTTAGCTGATAAGGAGCCGCTGCCTTGGACACTGAATGTTATAAAGGTTTTTTTTTTATACTGTCTGTCTGTCTGTCTGTCTATCCGTCTGTCTGTCTATTCATCCATCCATCCATCCATCCATCCATCCATCCATCCATCCATCCATCCATCACAAAAAATAATAAGAAATTGTATTTTTATCAAATAAAATAAAGCCAATACTTTTAGCAAGAATTTTTGCAATGTGACATTATTTACATGACCATTAAACACATTTCCAAGCCTAAATATTTTTTTGTGTGTGATCCAAATTCAGTGATACAGTAATGTTTGGTGATATAAAAATACAATACCACAATTATACACTCAATAATGTGTTCAAAAGTTGGTGTCAATAAGATTTTTTTTTTCTGAAAAAATGTCATAATTTTATTCAAGGACATAATAAAATTATCAAGAAATGACAGTGAATACTTTAACATTAGCCCCTTTCACACATACCGTCTTTACTGGTAAATTACCGTTAAGAGATCATGCGTGAACAGGACCTTTTCAAAAATGTCAATTTCCCGGTATGAGAAGTTGAAACATTACCAGTAAATTACCGGTATGATGCTGTGTGCGAACAAAGAATAAAGACACTTTCATGTCTTTAGAGAAAACAATGTCATTTTATGAAAAATTGTCTGACAGACTGCAACTGAAGTGGAGGATTCCACGGGGAAAAGTGAAGGAAGAGGGGCACAGAGCCTATTTTCAGATGTATCTATCCATATGCTGTAACTATACCTAATCAGACATGACTTTTCAGGAAAATTTTACTAGGGCACAGCAATCCTGCGTCTCAGTTCGCCTACTTATACTACTCCCTAAAAGTGTACTCTTTTTGTGAAGAAAAAGTACATACAGGTGAAACTCGAAAAATTATTGATGATTATTGATTGAAAATTGTTGATGATTATGGCTTACAGCTTATTAAAACCCCAAATTCAAAATTAGAATATTGTGCAAAAGTTTTCATATCTTTAAGCCATAATCATCAAAATTATAACAAATAAAGGCTTGAAATATCTCACTTTGCATGTAATGAGTCTACACTCACCTAAAGGATTATTAGGAACACCTGTTCAATTTCTCATTAATGCAATTATCTAATCAACCAATCACATGGCAGTTGCTTCAATGCATTTAGGGGTGTGGTCCTGGTCAAGACAATCTCCTGAACTCCAAACTGAATGTCAGAATGGGAAAGAAAGGTGATTTAAGCAATTTTGAGCGTGGCATGGTTGTTGGTGCCAGACGGGCCGGTCTGAGTATTTCACAATCTGCTCAGTTACTGGGATTTTCACACACAACCATTTCTAGGGTTTACAAAGAATGGTGTGAAAAGGGAAAAACATCCAGTATGCGGCAGTCCTGTGGGCGAAAATGCCTTGTTGATGCTAGAGGTCAGAGGAGAATGGGCCGACTGATTCGAGCTGATAGAAGAGCAACTTTGACTGAAATAACCACTCGTTACAACTGAGGTAAGCAGCAAAGCATTTGTGAAGCCACAACACGCACAACCTTGAGGCGGATGGGCTACAACAGCAGAAGACCCCACCGGGTACCACTCATCTCCACTACAAATAGGAAAAAGAGGCTACAATTTGCAAGAGCTCACCAAAATTGGACAGTTGAAGACTGGAAAAATGTTGCCTGGTCTGATGAGTCTCGATTTCTGTTGAGACATTCAGATGGTAGAGTCAGAATTTGGCGTAAACAGAATGAGAACATGGATCCATCATGCCTTGTTACCACTGCGCAGGCTGGTGGTGGTGGTGTAATGGTGTGGGGGATGTTTTCTTGGCACACTTTAGGCCCCTTAGTGCCAATTGGGCATCGTTTAAATGCCACGGCCTACCTGAGCATTGTTTCTGACCATGTCCATCCCTTTGAGCAACTATAGACCGATCTCAAATCTTCCTTTCATAGGCAAGATCATTGAAAAAGTTGTCTTCAATCAGCTGAACAAATTCTTAAGCACAAATGGATACTTTGACAATTTGAAAATTTTGGTTTCCGATCGCATCACAGCACAGAGACAGCGCTCATAAAGATAATAAACGATATTTGCTTAAATACTGATACAGGCAAATTATCAGTGCTGGTACTACTCGACCTCAGTGCTGCATTTGACACTGTCGATCACGGCATACTTCTTGACAGGCTGGAAAACTGGGTGGGGCTTTCTGGGATAGTCCTAAAATGGTTCAGGTCATACTTAGAAGGGAGAGGTTATTATGTGAGTATAGGAGACCATAAGTCTGAGTGGACATCCATGACTTGCGGAGTCCCTCAAGGCTCAATTCTTGCACCACTCCTATTCAACCTGTATATGCTCCCAACCGAAAAGAAAGAACAAAATTGCTTACCACAGCTATGCAGACGACACACAGCTCTACTTAGCCCTATCGCCTTATGACTACAGCCCCATTGACTCCCTGTGCCAATGCATTGATGAAGTCAACGGTTGGATGTGCCAAAACTTGCTTCAGTTAAACAAAGACAAAACTGAAGTCATTGCGTTTGGAAACAAAGATGAAGTTCTCAAGGTGGATACATACCTTGACGCTATAGGGGTCTAACAACTAAAAATCAAGTCAGGAATCTTGGTGTGTCTCTAGAGTCAGACCTTAGTTTCAGTAGTCATGTCAAAGCAATAACTAAATCAGCATACTATCATCTGAAAAATATTGCAAGAATTAGATGCTTTGTTTCCAATCAAGACTTAGAGAAACTTGTGCATGCTTTTATCACCAGCAGGGTGGATTATTGTAATGGACTCCTCACTGGCCTTCCTAAAAAGACCATAAGACAGTTGCAGCTCATACAGAACGCTGCTGCCAGGATTCTGAGCAGAACCAGAAAATATGAACATATCACACCAGTCCTCAGGTCTTTACACTGGCTCCCAGTTACATTTAGGATTGATTTTAAAGTATTATTACTGGTATATAAATCATTCAATGGGCTAGGACCTCAATATATTGCAGATATGCTCACTGAATATAAACCTAACAGATCACTCAGATCATTAGGATCACATCAGCTAGAAATACCAAGGGTTCGCTCTAAGCATGGAGAGTCTGCTTTTAGCTATTATGCCAGACGCAGCTGGAACCAGCTTCCAGAGGAGATCAGATGTGCTCCTACAGTAGTCACTTTCAAATCCAGACTCAAAACACATCTGTTTAGCTATGCATTTACTGAATGAGCACTGTGCCACTGTCCGTCCGACTGTTTTTACTGTACTGGTTTTGTCTTTGTTTGTTTTCTAATTTCTAATTTATTTATTTTTATAATCTCTGGAAGAGATTTTGAAGGAGAGCGGGAGAGTCTTCACTCCGATGAGGCGAGTGAAGGAGTAAGTTATACTGCTGTATAAGAAGTCGCTGAGAGCGTCGTTAAGGGTAACGGCAGCAGACAGCGCACACGAAGCGTGCTCTGTGGGGGCCCCGCTGGGCAATACTGGTGTAGCACCACCCCAGCAGAGTACGTCCCTGGGCTAGAGGTCCAGTTGCACCGTAAACCGGCTCAATCTCTTCCATCTCAGATAGGGGTGGACCAGTACTACTTTATTTGATTTTTTATTCTAAACTGTTTTAATTATTCTTACTTGTTTTGTTTATTTTAATTTCTTCTATGTAAAGCACTTTGAATTGCCATTGTGTATGAAATGTGCTATATAAATAAACTTGCCTTGCCTTGCCTTTATGGCCACCATGTACCCAATCCTCTGATGGCTACTTCCAGCAGGATAATGCACCATGTCACAAAGCTCGAATCATTTCAAATAGGCTTTATGCCGAGCGTCTCGTGACCAAGCCGGAAAACAGATAACATCGCTTCCGATTCAGGTCTTTTGTATGTGCTTCATGAAATTTTTTCCAGCATAACCAATGTCCCTCGCATGTGCATATTGATATTTAAAAGTTTTTTAATTTTTCTTCTTCACACTAACGTTTAGATATTTAAATAGCATAAAACACCAATAACAAAGTGAACTTAGTAGGTTAGCTGATTACCTTAAAAATCCATAGATATCGTAGTTAGTTCTTACGGCCCAAAACTTTTAAATGGTAGTGTATGTCCATTTAATTATCCTAACTATTAATTTTTATAAGTATGCCCATGCATATCATGCATATATATCATAAATTGTAAGGTATATTTTCCTTTATTACAGTAATGAGAATGATATTTTATCAGTTCATCGGGTGAGTATTGAGGGGGACGGTGTTCTGGACAGTTCCCTGTCTCTCTCAGAGTCTGGCGCTGGGCCTTTTCCTGTCTGTGTGCATGCATTCATACCCATCATGTGCCAAGATCAGCATTCAGGAGGAGACCTGAGGCCTGCCACACCATCAGAGGGCTGCACGAGGTGAGAAGAAGCCAAGGCTGACAGGCCCGGGCCCCGGGCCCCGTGCCTGAGCCCCTGCAGCCCACAACAGCTGCCTCCACCAGTGCGTACTTCCATCACAAACACTGCATCTCTCCTGCGCGCTCACAGTCTGGACACTTACTGACATTTCATTTCTAAAACCTTGCTTTTGTAATCGAGTTATAGGGGTCACCCTCATGTCGTTTCAAACCGTTTGATATTCTGTCTGTATTATTAAAAACTCAAAGAAAAAAAGCATCATAAAATGAGATGACTTGAGCTTCATATTCCAACAACTTTGTGTGAGAAACAGACTGAAATCTCATTACTATAGTTATTATTTTCAAGCTTACTGTATCATATTTGAAATGCAAATTTCGAAGGCCTCTTAATGATCAACACGATCAACACTTTGCTAAAAAAAACTGTCATACACAATCTTCTACAGGGCTTCTGTCGTCTGATTGATAGTTCATACTTAGCAAGTAAAAGGCCTTTTAGTATAATTCAAAAGCATCCACTTTCAGGACGTGGTCGTGTGTGTTTTTGCTGTGAATTATTTAATGATTTTTAATAACATATTTTAAATTATTAGTAATATTCTAACATGAACACTTAAGCAACTAAGGTTTACTTGATTATCCATTCATAATTATTATTTTTTATTTGAAAAATCATGTTAAAATGTGAGTACCAAATATGATACAACAGGCTTTTGAGAAACATTAATTATCTCTCAATCATCATTGAATTGCAATGCATTATGTTTTACCTCCACAATAATAACTGCAATCCTGCTTTAAAGATCTCATTGATTTACAAGCTATCAGAATTTCATCTTACTTTTTGATCATATAAATATGAGGAACCGCACCAAAGTGCAAATTTTTGCTCATTTTTTTCCTTGAGGATGAGCTCTATATTCTCACTATATCGTAATATATGAGCCATTAAAGTCTAATGTATCAAATATGATACTCAAAAATATGATACTCAATCTAAAGGTTAATTTCTGAACTGTTAAAAAACTGATTTTTATGACTATTATTTCATACAGTATGTCAGGCTTTACAGTGTTAACAGCTGCTGAGTCAGTGTGATTCGTGAATGAATGATTCCCAACAGTTTTGTGAACTGGACCAACCAAATCTTTGAAAAGAGTCCACTCGATAGACCAGTTCGTTCACAAATCTTTTCTAATGAACATATACTAAGAGCTCGGGTTAATGCCAAGATTTGCATGACATCAGATCTTGTGTTACTGAAATGTAATACAAATGTAATACATTTGTATTACATTTTATACAAACTTAAAATGTAATACAAATGTTTGTATTACATTTTACCTCACATTCACTCACCCATTCACTCACTCACTCATACACCGACGGCAACGTCAGCCCTGCAAGGCGCCACCCAGCTCGTCGGGAGCAGCTGGGGTTAGGTGTCTTGCTCATGGACACCTCGACACTTGGTCAGGTGGAACCGGGGATTGAACCACCAACCTTCCGGTTTGTAGACAACCTACATGAACCATTGAGCCACTGCCGCCCCTCATGATACGTTTATGGTGCATTTTCACCCTTTTTGAAGCTTGAAAGTCCCCATTCATTGTAACTGTATGAAAAAGAGTGACCAAAAAGTTCCAATTTTGTATTCAACAGAAGTAAGTAAGTCTTGGAACAACATAATGATGTGTAAATAAGGTTAAGCAGAGTTGTCAGTGCTGTTTCATCACTCACATGTTCTTGTATTTTGTATTCACAAGTTCATTACTGAGGGTGTCTTCTGTGCTGTAGAAGTGTTGCTGATGGTACAGACCTGTTTTGTCCACGCTATCCTTTTGTTTGCATTTCCCCTTGGTAACAGAAACGTCATCGACAGCAATGTCTCCCTCAAAGCCATTTCCACGGATCCCTTCGAACACCACCTGACAAAGAGAAGAGTGGGGTAGAGAACACGTTTGAGCTTTCCATCCACTGTAAAGACACTCTCGTCCATTAAAACAGACATTTGTCAAGACGCATTTCTCCCATTCTCATCAAACGCACACATACAGTACAAAGCCAAATAAATGGAATTTTAGATTGCATTTAAATTTGGGACATCACAGTCAGGGAAGGTTAAAATTCACACAAACTGAACTCCAACATGAAGTTATTTCAGGTCAACACCAAAAACTTTATTGTGAGAGAATACCCTAAGAACTGACTTACTTTAATATTTTGAGTATGAATTTAAAATGAATTGGCTACACCCAACAGGGACTTGAATAGGAATTCAGTTTGGAATCCCATGAAGAATTTAACGAATTTAATCAAAAAAAAAAAAAAATCAATACAAAAGCGGAATTTCATTTCAACAATGAGTTTTGTGACACACATAATAATTTACGTTTTGGTTAATTATTCATTTTTACTCACTTATATATAGTAACTGTTTTGACATTTAACTAAATTACTGTCAAAGCAATTAACATGGCCATCAAAACAGATTTTAATTGGACCATACAGCATTTAAAAACACTTAGTGTAAAGAAGATGACTAATTAATAAATGATGTGTTTTTCTATTATGGTCCTCTCTCTCTCTCTCTCTCTAAAATTCCAAACATTAGAGAAAAACAATTTTGAACATTTATTAGTTCATATCATCTAATGTTTCTGAACGAAATGGACATATGGTGTGTGTGTGTGTGTGTGTGTGTGTGTGTGTGTGTGTGTGTGTGTGTGTGTGTGTGTGTGTGTGTGTGTGTGTGTGTGTGTGTGTGTGTGTGTGTGTGTGTGTGTGTGTGTGTGTGTGTGTGTGTGTGTGTGTGTGTGAAAAATGAAAGATATTATTAAGAAACTGCACTTCATTGTATGCACAAATTACAATTGAACTGGAATTTAAAAGCTATTCACGATTTAATACTAGAGTCTTTGTGCACTAGAAAGCACATAAAAAAACACAAAATACTGTAACACAGTAGTACATAAAACATAAATATTTGTAATTTATTAAATAATTGCTAATTGGCCTACACAATCATAATCATAAGTTTCCTCTCACATTATGTGCTGGTGTTTATTTCCTCCCCATGTAACCAGCGTTTGACTGACAGCTTAATTACAGCAGCTCTGAAGCTCACTGCAGAGACCTAATCAGATCTGTGTCAGATCCACGCAGTCTGACTGAAGTTTACTGAATTACACACACACACACACACACACCACCACCACCCTCTAAACCCCAGCTGGTGGACTAACGTCCAAGTAATTGAAATGTATATAAATGAGCAAAAGTGAACAGAACGATTCAATACATTTAATCCACCCACGGCCCCTAGAAGCAGATCTAAAGCAATTTACTGAAACTTTGCAGAATGGCTCTTTATTTTAGATTTAGGTTTTGCAAAACTTTTATGATCCTTACAATTTATCCTAATTTTTATTAAACTTTCTCACCGAAGTCTACAATTCCAACCTCAAAGAAAATGCCATATTAGATTTAGAAATAAGAGTGTTGAACTTCCTTCTCCTGTATAGTGTTCTTCAATCCGGAATGATAGCACAGCTGGAAGGTTTGTTTGAGTGCAGGCATAAATATGCATTTCCTTCATCCTGAGGCTTATTCATTTCACTTTTGGTGTGAAAGGGTGCTACATATGCTCGAGCATCTGACTATATGAGGACATGAACTTCATCTCTAGAGCTGCTCTGAGAGGTCATTGTTAAATCATTCAAACTGTTTCTAAGGAATATGACCATTTCCATTCATGCTTTAATTCAAAAAGTAAACCTTTGTTGTGTTGTGCAGCACTTTGTTTGTCAAAAAATTTGTTTTTATTACATTTTAAAATATGAATCAAAATGTTAGTGTTTTATGGCTTCATTTGATTGTCACTTTATTTCTGATAAGACATTTGTATTAAATCATGAATCCAGAAAAAATGTAAACAGACAACACAGAATTACAAAAAAAAGAAAATATGGTTAATGTTTAGTGAAATCAATTGATTAGACATGTTTTTTTAAACCATTGCAACATAATATATATATATATATTTTAAACAGATAGGGTCCTATTTTTTTACTATTAATACATTGTTGTTAAAGTGTTGTTTATTTCAAATAGAAGTTTTTTGATTACTGAAATGTAATTTAACCATTAAAATGGAATCCAGAAAAATTGGAAATAAAAAGGAATTTAAACATAAATAAAACATTTTATGGAGCCTTGGTATAAATGTTTTTGCATTTTAGCTGAAATGTAGCCACTTATTGTATTTCCAATGAGCCTGAGTTTTTTTTTTTATATAGATTACACATGTGCCCACCTAAAAATAGACTTTATCGGTTCACATACTTGACCCCAGGTGAAGATAGCACACTTTACACACTCTTGACCCCTGTGTGTTCATCAACACAACACACAGACACACCTGCAGCATCACCCCGGGCTCCCGTTGTGCCCAAATGAACGGGTGGCTCCTCTGAATAAATAACGGAGGCTGAACGGGATCAAGGGATGAGGGCAGATAGGTAATTTGATTTGCCTTGTGTGTGTGAAACAGTTTCTCTGTCTGTGCTAATTGACTGCGGGGCCAAAGTGGTGACACACACCATCATTAGGCCAATGTCGAGCAGCGCTCCATGAGCTTTCCTGCTCACCTGAATATATATTCATGCATTACTACCACCCACCGTCAAACACACACACGTGCTCATAAAAACAATTTTCACTTGCAGAATCACAAGGTCATGCATAAAACACGATCAGAGGGCACACACAAAAACACGCACAACTTGCACAAAGAGATCTGGCCACAGACAGTAATTGGTAGGCGAGGCGATGTGTGTTTTCTCTCTGTTCGTTAATGCAAATGGCTTGGTCTAACGGGCCGAGCACAGTTGACTTTAGTGTGGGTTGAGCTCATTAAGGGTATGACAGGCCATTCACCTCTCACACAGCAGCTCAGATGCCAGCGGAGACAGAGAGAAACAATTATGTGCGCCGTCTGAGAGGCGTAGGCATACAGAAGCCTCGCCAGTTCCGTGTTCATTATTGTGTGAGGAAAGAGAGGAGCAGGAGAGATGGAGGTGAAGAATAGCAGTTCAGTCGTTATATGTTTCGTGGAGCATGAAATGTGAAGTTACACTGAATATCAATGCTGCTCTTTTCAGCGACCCAGGGGTTGTCAAAAAGTACCAGAAAAATTACGATTTTTCCATTCATTAACAAAAAAAAAACTTTATTGGAAGAACTGTCTAAAATACTGAGTATTACACTGATTAAACGGGAAAGACTTTTAGATTGTTACAAATGATTTAAAAACAAATGTTGTTCTTTTGATTTTTCTATTTATCAAAGAAAAATTCTAATCATAAAAAAAGAATCACTGTTTTCAAAAAAATATGAAGCAGCACAACCAGGGTATGGCAGGGTGTGGCGGCTGCCTGGTCAGGTCAATGCAAGTCATATCTTTTTATTGCAGGATTAATACGTGTTATAATACTATGAGTAATATATCATTTGTATTGTTAACTAAAAAATAATAATAAGTAAATTAAAGTGATCTGGTTGTGTCATGTAAGTTCAATGCGCTGAATGTGATTTTTCAGCGTTGAGTTTTGCAGCCAATCACAGGGATTTCTGTGATAATGACCAATCAGAGGTGTGTAAGTGAGAATCTGCTCAGTATCTCTCAAAACGCTGAATGAACAAACAAACAAAGTGGAGACACCATGTAAATAAATAATTCATAGTGCAGTTTTGACAGAATCGTTGATTAAAATGTTTTTGCACGCAATGAGTTTCCGCTGAACTGACAGCTTCGGTGATTATAAAGGAAGGCTGTCTAATTTCATTCGCAATTTGAAGAAAAGTTGTAGTTTTTCATGAGACTTTGCGACTTTTCCAACATACAAAAAATGAAAACATTTTATAATAGATTGCTTTCACTATTCTGCTGGCTATAGTGTTCAGTTAATGTCTTTTTAGATTTAAAAAAAAGTGTTCGTTTTCCTACATCGCAAACATTTTAGGGCCAGATTTACTAACAGCTCGCGTCAGCGCAAACCCTCTTTGGGCGTTAAAAAACTTCTGTCAGGATTTACGAAGGACAAGCAGTTAAAAATTAGCACTGAAAAGGCATGGACAGGGTTATTTTTGAGGCTGACTTTATTGCATATGCATTTGTAGTTTCGCTTTCGGACACAAAATGTACAAGAGGAGAGTATTTAAATGAATCATGCAAGGTAAGGTTTGACCCAGTCAATTTACTGCAATTTGCAGCATTATTTACCGCCCCAAAAAAGCATTGACATCTTAACATCTTAAACCAGAAGCTAACTAGCGCCTCTCCTGGTAGATTGTGGAAATGATCCGGCTGCGTGTGTTTAATTTGTTCTTTAATTTGCGTGTCATCAGTAGATCTCACTCCCATCAGCGCTTTTTGGATTTGCGCTAATTCGCAATTCCTGCTAATTTGCCCCGTTTAGTAAATCTGGCCCTTTGTTTTACAAAAGAGGACAATCTTTGAAGGATGAATAAAAAATTGTTTTGGTCATCATCACATTAAAAATAATATTTCAATTGTATAATATTCAGACTTTTGAGCTTTGAAGTGCTGGAAAAAGTGTGAAGTACTTGGAAAGTGGGACTGTCACGTCGAGGGAATAATGGAAACAAAATTTGACAGAGTAATTGACTTTGGCCAGACATATTTGAGCTCATTTTGAAAACTCTTGACTCTTGATTTCAGACTATAATCTGAGCACAGTTTGGGACATTGCAGAAGATCCTTTTCCCTTCATTCATTCCCATTGCTGTCTAAAATAAACAATTGAAATCTTCCTTTTTTTTCTCTCCAAGGGGAAAAACTTGGATTTTTGGGGGGTAAATACAGTACTCCACTGAAAGCGGGAGGAAGGAACAGAACGTTCCAGGACTTTTGCATGTGATTTCGCTGTATAGAGACTCGAGGTCCGGTGAATTTCATCAACCAATCACTATGGAGAGAAGCGCTAGCAGAGAGGCGAGAGGTGAGGCTGATGGGAAATTTCGAGCACACGGAGAGGAGAGGTTAATGGATAACAAACACGACAAAGAGCTGAGAGCATCAGCGGAGAAACCAGCAAGCGATAAAGAGGATAAAGAGAAAAGAAGAGATGATGAGGAAAGAGCTTAAAGGGCTGTGTGAAAATGGACGCTTTTCTCTGCTCCTCTTCTCAATCTTTTCAGAAAATCATAATTAAGCAAAGCTATAATTACCAGCCCTCCCTCGCTCCCTGAACTCTTCCTTTGTAAAGCTCCTGCGCTTTTGTCATCATCTTGTTTCCCTGGTGGCATCTTTCACACGGCCGTACAAAACGTCTCTGCCTGCGGTGACCTTTTCCATTAAGACACGGAAAAGGCCTTAAGAGATGTGTAAACTGTAAACTAAAGACTAGATTTTGACAAAGTGGTGTTTGCCCGTGGAAAAGTCGCTAGCAAGATGCTAAAGTGTTGCGGGTGGTTTTTAGTACATTGGTATTGCTGTTGCTAGGGTGTTCATGATGGTTACTAGGTGGTTCCCTAAAGAGCCCACCCTCAAGTCTCTATGATATACTGCTTCCTTTCTAAGAAATGAATACTTTTATTCAGCAAGGATGCATTTAATTGATCAAATGGACATTAGAATGTTAAGATTTCTATTTATAATAAAATGCTGTTTTTTTTTTTTCACTAAATAATCCTGAAAAATAAATATCACACTTTACACAAAACTGTTTCCAGCATTGATAATAATCAGAAATGTTTCTTGAGCAGCAAATCATCATATTAGAATGATTTCTGAAGGATCATGTGACACTGAAGACTGGAGTAATGATGCTGAAAATTCAGCTTTGATCACAGGAATAAATTACACGTTAAAATATATTGAAATAGAAAACAATTATTTTAAATTGTAATAATATTTCCTAATATGAATCTTTTTACTGTATTTTTAATCAAATAAATGCAGCTTTGGTGAGCATAAAACATTAAATTCAGCTCAATTCAATTCGCATTAATCTGTATAGCGCTTTTCACAATACACGTCGTTTCAAAACAGCTTTACAGAAAAATCTGTCCACATTACAATTTAGAGTGATCTGTTATCAGAGCTAACTGTCGAAGTTCTGTATTTCCGAAATGTACATATACAAATCACAGTTAGCTAAAAATGTATTAATTTAAGGCAGAAACAATGAACTCATTGAAGAAATGAACCCTTGTTTGTTAACAAATGATTATGACATTTAGAGAAATGTAGCATCGGTGCATGTTGATTCAGAGTTTGCATCATCTGAAGTCATTTTATGAAAACACTCTTTTTTCCCCCCCTGTTTTATGCTCTCCTATATGAAAATGATAGGTTCCGTCACTTAGAAAAGTAATATCACACCTCTCCATCTCAATATGTGGCCATCACAGGTTAGCAATATCATCACGTAAACTAAACAATGTAAACAACAAAAATACTCAAAACTGCAGGATATAATACAGATAAACTGTATTCCACTGAGACTGTGGTAGTAAGCGTTTATAGTTGTGTTAAACAGCCCAATAGCAGGCAGGTGGCATTTATATGGCATTCTATAAAAGAGAACAGCTACACTGGGCATTAACACCAACTGGTCTTAACTACCATTTAAGTCCATGTCATGGATGGGGAGCAATGAAACACACACCAGAGGAACACAAAGCCAGAGCCGTACCTCACATTCCCAGAGTTTATGAATGTAAGAATATGCAAAGAACACAACAGTGTTAGTCCTATACAAGGTTAAAAACTATTTGGAAAAAGACCTATGCAGATTGGACTCATTTTATATAAGAAAGTAGAATAATGTGATAATCATCAGAGCTTCTCATCCAGTCACATCAGATTCGGCCATGACTGTAATCTTCCAGACTTTAAACGGACTGTACGTTCCCATGCCGTTAAAGATTACAGCGTCTTTTATCTTCTGTAAAATGGAATTAAAAAGTAACAATATCCCGAAAAGAGATCCCATGTGTAAAACTCTTCTCTCAGTGGACCAGGTCCAGCCTTTCATCCACATAACTGTCCTTGTACATTAAGAACATGTGGATGTTGATCAATGAGAAGACATAAAAAAATCACAAGACACACTTACACTGTGTCTGCAACGGACGCGAGTGCAGTGTTATGATAATGTTTTAGTGGTTGCTCTAAGTGGGTTTTTTTTATATTGAAAAGAGGTTGCACATAGGTTTTAAGACATTGCAATGCCTTTATGTTTAAGGCTTACTGAACTAAAATTTTCAAATTATATTTCAATATGTTAATATAATTATATATTGTAAATTTGTTAAGAATTATATTTGACAATTATGAAAATGATTCAGTGTACAATGAACTGAATGTATACAGGGCTAAAGGCACACTTTAAGAAACATGTGCTTTTCATTACTGCAAGTGTTATGATTACAGATTTTTTTTTTTTTTTTTTGACATTATTATCAGATTTTGTGTAAAAAAAAATCATAAAAGTGGTTTGTTTTGTTTAAAAATCCTATAAATGTATGAGGTGGCAAGCATGGGGCAAAAGGCACAAAGTATTGATACAAATACTTGATATGTTTTTAATATGTCTACGTTAATACTTGTTCAAACAATCCTTTTTAGCAAAATTTTTGTTTATTTTGATAAATAAATTAATTCATTTTTGTTCAATAAATGATAATTTAATATAGCTTTACAGTAGTCACATATGATATTTTATTATATGATATGATTAATATCATATTTGTAAATATGATGGTTTCATTATAAATATGGTGATTATCTCTAAGGTGGACAGCCAACTTAATATTATTAATTAATATTTCAACAAATGTATAAGTCAGCCAGCTGTTTATTATCATGTTAATTATTGTGCCTTTCACCCCAACAGCAGGGGCGCCTTTTACCCCAAATACCATACTTTTACATATTTGAAATATTTTAGCTTTAATTACCTTGAACAAACCTCAAAAATCATTAAGACATTTGTTTCAAAATATATATTTAATAATTTTAGCGATTCCCATTTGCTACTTAAATCTACAACATCAAACATCATCTTTGCGCTGCTGCCTGCGATTGCATCAAGGATCAGCCAAATTTCCACGTGCATTATGAAAAGCAGATGTTTTGGAAAGTGCTGCGGCAAGTTTTTGTGCAATCTAGTGGTTTAGAGGAAAATAAAAATGAAAGGTGCCTTTTACCCCGGTGCGCCTTTAGCCCCGTTGTACCCTATATATTAATTAAGAACCAGTACTCAAATCCCAACCTTGTTTAGCAACATCTCTCAGAGCTCCTCTAATGCTGTGAGGTCCATTAGATCTCCGTTAAAACCCCTCGGCTAGCACATGTAATGGATTCACACAGTCGAGTAAAGCTTTTGGATAAAGTAACGCTTTTGTGATTCTGCTTGATCCATCAGGATTAGTAATGGGTGAGACGGCTCATGCAACGATGCAAAGACGCACTTCCTTTTACTCTGAGATTCTGTGGGAAAATGATGCTAATTCATCTCGACAAGCCTCCGCAGTCACTCAATCCACACGGCAAGAGTCAATGGAAGAACAAAGAGGAGGTGAAGAGAGAGAGAGAGCAAACAAACAGACAGCAGAGGAAAAACGGCTGTCTGCCGGACTTGTCAACTCCTACTGTCCAGGAACGCCTGGATTGGTCTTTAGCATCGATTGATGGAGGCCAACTAGAGCCTGGGTGAAAAACAGAGGAGAGGTGAGGATCTTTACCTCTTCAAATGACAAATACGCTGCATTACTGGGGGAAATGAAAGAGTACAGAAAGAGGAGAGATACTAAAAAGGGGCTTTTCAAAATATTAACTGAGAGCCTGCGAGGAAAAAGAAGGAAAATATCCGTAAACAGTTTTTCCCGTTTAGACAGCTGGTGAAAAGTGAGAGGTGGACAGATTTGGCCAATATAAAAAAAGAAAATATATATATATCCATTATTTACTCATTCTGTTGAATCAGAAAGAGTATTCCATAATAAAAATGTAGGAATTACATACATAGAATGGAGGATTTGTGACATCAGACGAATTCAGAGGCAAGAACAACTTGTTGCATTTTATAGACACATTGTTTTTAGCTAGAATAACCTACACCGGAAAATGTGCAAGTTTCATGTTGACTTGTTCATGGTCTTATTGTTAGGCCGTGTGTCCAACAAAGCGTTTTTTCACGCGGCTGGTGTATTTTTTCAATTGTTTTCAATGAGAGCGCCACGTTTTTAAAACGCCATGAGCGTAACGAGGCGCTGATCGTTTTTTTCACGCTGAATCGCCGAGTGCTCGGCGTTTTTTACAGGTCGCCGAGAGTTGAAGAATGTTTAACTTTGGGCAGCGCATTATCACTGTCACATTTTACCCAACCGTCCAATCACAGTGGAGGAGGGGCGGGACTAATACCACACCGACCAACCGCCACATTCTGCTTGTACAACAACATCAGATGGCAACAACAAGCATTATAACAGAACAAAATTATTTCAAACAAGAGCCAGAGAAAATACGTTACATTGGATCGACATTTTAATATAGAATCAACACAGAAACAAAATATGTGTGAAATGAGATAACACTTTCGCGGATATTCCGTATCATAACAAGCAAAGTGTCTCAACTGAAAAAGATGCTGTGCTGCTAAAACGCTCTCAAACGTTTTTTTTTTTTTTTGGTGGACACACGGCCTTACTGATTCATCAGTTCACATTATTTAAAAAAAATCATAATTTTCCCCCAAAATTATAATTTCCTCCACCTATGAAACCAATTTTTCCCAAAATTTTGTAATCCACTGGGTGAAGCAAAACAAAATTAATAAATAATAGCACAGCCAATATTTCCTGAACCAATTAAGTCCCAAAGGATAAACTCAAGCCCTGTCCTACATTGTTTCCCACTGAATATTCAGCTTCACCTGGAAATTTGTCACATTACAGAAGTCAAATGCTCTGCAAATGCAATTTCTTGTTGTCTTTAAGCAGTAGTGTATAAAGAATGAGGGTAGCTCAACGAGACATTAAAATAATCTGACAGGACCAATGAGCCCAAGCTTAAGTGTGTCCCATTTACCTCTAAACTCTATTTTTTCCCCCTGAATTATCTGTCTTCATTTCCTTCCCTATTGCATGCGGTGTTCATCTTTTTCTGCCCTTCTCTCTCAGTTTTCTTCACAGTATAAATCTCCCTTTTTTTCAACCCTGCTCTTCAGCTCTTTCAATTTGTCATTTTCTCCCTCCAGCACCTTTTCTCCTCTGTGATGTGCCCTAAAACGTCTCCTGGTTTTCGCAGCTGTTGTGGTGAGAGCTCAACTCAGCAGAAACACGGGTCCAGAGGAGAGCGGTAGAGCACGACTCAGCGCTTCCTCAATCATCCCTCCGTAGACCCTCTAACCACACACAAACACTGACACTGACACATATAGATACATCACACCTGCCAACTAGGACTGCATGAAACAAGCAAAATAAATAAATGATATATATATAAACATCAACGAATTTGCTGTAATTTGGCTTAAAATGGAAGCATCATTTCAACTATACTGCCAGTGCCAATGTAGCCAATTGGATTGAAAATGTCCAAAACAAAATACAGTATGATTCGAATTAGAAATAATCCACACGGTTTTTCACTAAATGTTAACCCTTTACAATAAGGTCCCATAAGTTAACATTAGTTCATACGTTAAATTACATTAACTAACAATGAGACAAAAAAAAAAATATTCATCTTTGCTAATGTTATTTATAAAGTTAGCTAGTTTATAAAAATACAACTGTATGTTAACTCAAGTCCATTAAATAATATTAAAGTCACAGTTGTGTTTATTTTCACTGTCTTATTTAGTATAGTCTTAGTTTGTGTCTGAAATCGCCCCCTATACCCTCATACACTATCCCCTACATTATATATATATATATATATATATATATATATCGTAAATATTTGATATTTTGTCCCCATAAAGTATGGTTAACCAAGACACACACACACACACACACACACACACACACACACACACACACACACACACACACACACAAACTCTCATGCCCACACACTGCACATATCCACAGTCATACCTGGAATGGTCCGCTGGGATACATCTCAGCATCAGCCTTCCTCCATTCAGGCCCCTGGTGTCCAGAGAGGGTCCAGACAGCAGAATCCACAGTGGCGATGCTCTTCACCCTCATCAGAACATTGAGCGTGCCTGCAAACACACACAAAACACAGCAGAGTTTAGTGGAGCGGTGACATGCTCTTTCCCTGGGTTGTGCGAGCACTTCTGGTTCTGGACTTTAGACTATCAGCAGTAAGTTTAGTCCACTTTGCAGCATAGTCTGGCCGTAATAACATAGTATAACTTCATGGTGAAAAATGAGACATACACAACATTCATGAAATTAAAGTCTTATTCTACACATTCGCTCAAAAATTGCAAAAACGCTGAAAACAGTAGATCAGTTTTTTGGGAAACTGCATAATCTCAATCAATCAGACGAGATGATCATGAGATGCTCTTGCTATTTTTCGGTGCAATAGACTATTTTTCTGTTCTAAACAAACAATCAGGATTTGACACAAATTATGATAGATCATTGCATCTGCACTAATAAGACCCCACTGACCCGCCACTGGTGTCAGTAGATTAGCATTTCTCTGAGCCATTGCACAAACCCAGATTACACTCCCGTGACAAATATAAGGTCAAATACATGACCATTGATTATCTTACCACCACAGCACAATTCACTGGTGTGGTTTAAAATATTCAAATAAAAATACTGTAAAACACTTGATTGCATAGATTATTTGAAATGTAGTAAATAAAAGTCAGCGGTTATAAAGTTACAAATGTCAAACATTATTATTTAAAGTGCCCGTATTATGCTATTTTAAACATTCCTAAATTTGTTTTGGAGATTTCCTACAATATGTTTACAAGCATCCAAGTTCAAAAAACACTTTAATATTCTTCTAATATACATTACACATCACCACATTTCTCAAAGTCTGAAAATGGGTTGTTCGAAGACTCGTTCTCTCTAAACCCCTCCTTTCTGCGAGCCTGCTCTGCTCTGATTGGTCAGATGGCCCAGTCTGTTGAGATTGGTCTACCACTTACATTGAGCATCAGAAATAAAACTCATATTCCCATATCTGAATTTCAGCTCCGGAGTATTCCTCAGCACTTTATACACAGTGGTACGAAAAGTAACAATGGTGCCGGTTTTACTCTATCAATTTGAGCCAGAATCCTGTAAAGTGGAAGCAAAGTGGATTTGTAGCGCACAAAACGGTCTTATTGACATGTTGACATCATGATCCAAACTCTTCTAGTCTCAGTGTTCGAGGGCGGGTCAAAGTAGATGTTGTTCGCGGGCAGCCAATGAAGACCATAGACTGCCATTATGCAAATTTACATAGGTTTGTAACAGGAAGTGAGACTGGAATTGCTAAACGACTCATTTCGCCGATTCAGAATCAGTTCTGTCTTTTAGGAAGCAATAACTTTATTTGTTGTTCATCTTTGAAACTTTGCATTCACAAACAGCTGTTTTACACACTTCATTAAAGATTATATAAAAAAAATGCATAATAGGGGCACTTTAAATATTATACTGCTGAAAAGTGTATTTTTTACATTTGTTTTCAAGCTTTTTAGAAGTTTCGTATAACACTTTTAAATGTGTTTTCAACAACCTGTTACACATTAAATTATGTTATAAATGAAAACATTAAATCATGCTGATATTTGTCCATTGCTTAATAAGGAACCCGTGTATATTTATTTACCATAAACCATAGGCTTCACTTTATAATTCACAAAATGACGTAATGCTCATCAGATCATTAAAAGTGCAGCACTGCTTAAAGTCACCACTAAAGCTGCATGTCCAGGTTTAGTGGAGAACCAGGATGTGACATCATGATAAACGTATCTATATTCATCAGATGGTCTGTGAACACAATGAGTGTAGCACTCCATATACAACAAAGCAGAGGAACACACTGAGATTATGTGAGGTTTAGTGTTAATATGAACGTCAGTATTGAAATCTGTCAGACACTGAACACAAACTCTCTCACACATACACACACTGATGATTGAAGCCAGTGAGGCCAAGTGGCATCTTTATGACTCATGCATTAAGTTATTACTCTGACTTTGTGCTTAACGGAAACCAATATATAATTCAGTTGCACTTTGGAACAGAAAGAGAGCCAGAAAGAGAGAGAGAACAAACTTTTGTAGTGCCTCAAATGAAGTTCTGTCTCTGAACGTTAAAACACACACACACACACACACACACACACACACACACACATATATATTCACTAATGTTTTTAAACTTTCACCCTACATTCTATACGCTGCTCACGTCATCTCACATCTCACTATAGATTAAAGCAGACAGGTCCAGACGACCAGCCAGGCTTCACATCGTTACTAATTCAGGAACAGCAGATATGAATGAATAACACAATGGAGAGAAGTGGCACACAGAAACATTAACAAAGCAAACAGATGGTAGGTACTGTGACAAAGTGGCCCGTTCAAAGTACAAACCACATCCTAATAAACTCATCTAAAGCTGTCTGAACAATATCAGCAGACACTGACCACAAATACATCAATCCAGGTGCAGTTACACAAATATTTACAGTGTAGAGTCTTAGCGCTGGTTCACACAGAACAAAACGCAGACACGCAGGTCAGTGTAACAGAAAAAAGCACAAGGTCTAGAGACGCGTTTTTCGAATTCGAATCCACCTTTTCCCGAACTCGCTCTACTCCCTTTTCCCATCACATATCAGATCAGAAAGGCATTTATTTAAAAAAAATTAAGAAAATATTTGAAAAGTGTAAATAAAGTGTCTAACCTGTGCTTAATAATAACGTTTTTATCGGTTAGGGTTAGGGGTAGATGTAGTTAGGGCGGCATCCATTTAATAATTTTAATAAATATAATAATTTACACTGTTATTATTGCATACCGTTTGTACAACAACACTGATGTGCAAATAGTATCTGCCAATATTTATAAATAGCATCTAACTACTATTTACACTTACTGCAAAGAAAATACTGCTATTTGCATAGTAGATACTTCTATGTGGAAGAAGAGACGTTATGAGGAATGTCTTGTGACTATGTAAACTTTTCATCTTTCAACTTTAAGCTCAATCACTCTTTTTGGTAGCAATGTGAATGGTTAATTTTAAGATAGGAAGCAATTTGTATTGAACAAGGTCATACATCTGAATAATGTCATTATAATACTGCACCTCAAACAAAAAAAACATGTGTTTTTGACACCATATATGGGCCCTATTTTAACGATCTAAGCGTATGGTCTAAAGCGCACAGTGCAAGTGCACTTACGGCGTGTCTGAATCCACTTTTGCTAGTTTAACGATGGGAAAAAAGGTCGACGCGCCCAGCGCATGGTCTAAAAGGGTTGTCTCTATTCTCTTAATGAGTAATAGGTGTGTTTTGGGTGTAAAGTGCAATAAACCAATCAGAGTGTCATCTCCCATTCTCTTTAAAAGCTGCACCATGGCTATTTACATGGCGGTATTTGCAAACGGAAAGACTGAACGTTTCTCTAGCGAGGAAACGGATCTGCTTGAGCGCAAGGTTAAAGTGTGCAAGCAGACCATCTACGGGATAAGCCGGATTCCACCATATCTTTATGTACACAATATTAATCTTTTACACAGTAATCCTTTTATTTGGCATGTTTGTGTGCTGCTGCGCGTCCCTGTGTGTGTAATAATCAGAGTGTAAGCGCGTAAATATTGCGGCACAAATATTGACTTTAGACCAGGTTTATTTCAGTTGCCTCAAAATAGCAACGCACCAACAATACTCCTGAACACACCTCGTTTTCAGACCAGCAGCCCATGGGGGCACAAATGGGCAAATTTGCAATTTAAACAACGTGGTGCAGGACGTGAAAATGATAACTGCGTCGGGCTGAAACTAGCAAAAAACACTTGCGTCGCGCTTGGCGCTGCATTGCGCCGGGTTTATGATAGGGCCGCATGTGTATAATCTGAAGTAACCATTCAGTACCATCTGTATGATGTACCTCCACAAGTAGTTTTTTTCTCGAGGGAGAAAAAGTCACTATAATAAAGTCCACATGTGTCATTGCTGTACAGACATTACAGTTTTCAAAGCGATTCGAAGAAAATCAGGAAACTTTTAACAGGAATGCTGTGTTGTATCAGAGCCCCACTATTAGCTCTCTGCCTTGGCTAAAAGCATCTGCCACGTTTCAATGGCCTCAATCACGCTGAAGAGGTGCTCGCTGGGTGATTTAAAAAAACTGAAATCGTGTGCTGGTGCATCTTTAAGGTGATTACACACACTCAACACATAAACCATTGCAAAAAAAAATAAAATAAAAAATTGCACCAGGCACTTAAAAACCACTCTTGCGCAAAGACCTTTAAAATAAACAGCTAACCAACCCTTTAAATAAACAATTGTGCCTGTGTATATGGACAGGATCTACTAAAGGCCTAAGGCTCCAAACGGACCTCTGTGCTGTCAGACAACACAACAGATCCAAACATCAGAGGCCCTTGGCTAACCTTGACAAAGGTCAAACACAGCCAAACACTCATTCGTCTTTGTAATGAGCAGAAGATGGAGGTTGAGCAGGAAAGCTGGACGGTGGCAAGCAATTGTAAACCATGTTCAAACCAATGTGTAGTTCAGAGTTTGCTTTCTACATGATGTTTGCTTGCTTGAAAGCAGTGTTATTATGTTAAAGGGATAGTCATCATTTACTCACCCTCATGTTGTTCCAACCCTATGAGTTGCTTTCTTCTGTTAAACACAAAAGAAGATATTTTGAAGAATATGGGTAACCAGACAGTTAATGGACCCTATTAACTTCCATAGTTTTTTTTTTTTGTACTATGTAAGTCAAAGTGGTCCATCAACTGTCTGGCTACTGACATTCTTCAAAATATCTTCTTTTGTGTTCAAAAGAAGAAAGAAACTCATACAGGTTTGCAACAACTTGAGGGTGAGTAAATGATGACAGAATATTCATTTGTGTGTCAACTATCCCTTTAACTACAACATTTGTTATTTGAAATAAAATAAATAAGTTAACTGAAATAAGATGAAAAAAATATATATAGAGATGAAAAAAAAACTGGGATTGTAGCTGCTTGCACTCCAACACATTCTATAGTTGCCTTGACAAGAATTTTCAAGTTCAAAAGACTTCCTGTTACTCATTAGGAGAAGAATTTCTTTTTAAGTTGACTGTAATTGGACTTAATTAGTTGAGTTAACTTGAAATTGAATGTGATAGGTTGCTCAACTTTTTTCTTTGCAAACTCTGATGCGCGAGACACTGCAAAAAGATGTCTGTCTAGTACGTTTACATTCAAAACAATGTTTTTTGCGTTTTTTAACAGTTGCAAAGTAAGTTTCAAATGTAGTACCTACACAGTATGCGATTTCAGATGCAGCGAATGAATACATGCAACAGTTAGGGTCCATTCACACAGAACACATTTTAAAGACACAGGCCAGAAAAAAAAAAGAAAAGATAGTCTATAGATGCATTTTTTAAAAAGTTTAACTACTTTTAATTCGAGCACTGCATTTTTTACAACATATTTTAGAATCTATGCTGCAAAAGACCCCAGACGCGAATGCAACAGTTAAACAGGTCCATCTAACGTGCGTTTGCATAGAAAACCAATGGAAAAGCAGCGCAGAAATGTATTCTATGTGAATGACCCCAAAGTCTGAGCAAACAGGCCATTCATTCTTGTATTACCGAATAAAGTGTGTGCATCACTATACAAAAACAATGACTGGCAAAACACCATGTCAAGCCACTGCTGTCACCCACTAACAGGAAGGGTCGCACTGTGATGTGTAATGAGTGAAGGATCTAATGGACTGACTGGTGCTGTGAGTGACTTCTGCTCTAATGGATCCACTGGCTGGACAACTCTCATTACAACTCCTTTGTAATGAACTTCAAGCCTAATAAAGTTACGGTCTAATAGAACATGCTATTGTGTTGCTCTTGATGAAAAATCGATTAGATTAGATAGTCTCAACAGTGTGGAGAAGACCGCAAATGATAGAAAAAGACAACATGAAATCAAATTTGACTATTTAAATGACGCACTTTCAGGGGTGCATGTTAATCCAATACATTAGCCTAATAGCACTGTGTTTATGGGATCTAATCAATCCCGTTAAACCCTGTCTATTTCAAAGAGTAACAAAAAATAAAAAAACAAGATAAATAAACCAAATTAAAAAACAGAGGAAATAAGAATTATTATTATCATTTTTTAAATTTCAAAACTAAAAATACAGCAGATAAAAAATGAAATGATGAAAAAGCAGAGAAAATAAAGAAGGAAAAATAATAACAATAATAATGATGACTAAATAATAAAAACTAAAATGCAAAAGTTAAAAGGAAGAGGAAATAAATCAGTATTAAAGACATCAACTGAAAATGTTTCCCTATAGTGTATTTTAAGTTGATAATTTTCACAAAATGTCCATGGCCCCCAAAATATTTTGTTGTGCGAATATCTGAACATAATATATATATATATTAATAAATAAATAAAAAGAACAGAGCCTCTGCTTTAAAAAAAAAAATC
Organism: Rhinichthys klamathensis goyatoka; assembly: GCF_029890125.1. Classification (NCBI taxonomy): domain Eukaryota; kingdom Metazoa; phylum Chordata; class Actinopteri; order Cypriniformes; family Leuciscidae; genus Rhinichthys; species Rhinichthys klamathensis. The sequence goes on from NW_026606615.1 coordinate 398,710, forward strand.
TAGCTTCATGCATTTTTTTTTTTATGTGGGTAAATTTCATTAAAAAGCAACATTTTGAACAAAAAGCTGAGAACATCAAATTTTTGTCAAAGACTACGTCCAGATCAGATTCAGATCACAGATGGAGTAGATAGAGTCCATCAACACCCCAAAAGCTTCACAGTCCTAAAGCTCGTCCTGGGTCGACAGTAACCTTAGGCAGTTTCGATGTATATTATGTTAAATGATCAAGTTGCTGTACATGTGCGTAAGCAATGCTTCTATCACTTGTTTGTGCTTCTTATTTGCTTGTTTTTGGATCAAGAGATTCAGTACTCTTTCAGAAGATGCATAATAGCGCCCCCTATCGCATAACAGTGAAAAAAATTATAATTCCAACAATGGTGGGGATGGGGTTAAAAGATATTGTTAACTCTTGATATCAGTTTAAAACACAAATACGGGCCTTCACCCTCTAACCAGATAATCCAGAATGTGCAACGCTTTTTCTGTAGGGCTATCAAACAGAGACAAGCCTCCAGATAACTGAATATACTCCACACACACACACACACACACAGAGAGAGAGAGATGTTAAGATGTGATCAAATCTGTCTACGCACAGGTGAAGATCATTCAATTTAATCAAATAGCTCAAACATGTGAGCATAAGAGAGCTTTTTGAGAAACATTTTTTTTTTTTAAATCATACCGCCCCTAATCTTTTGAACGGTAGTGTATATATTGCGTACATTATGTTCTGCAAATAGCGCAAGGCTAAAGCCTCAATGTGCTGATTAAGCTCTGCTGAATCTAATGGTAGTGTGGCTTAACCAACGCAGAGCTAATCTCTTCAATTGCTAATTGGGATGTAATCAAATCGAATGCAAGCACAGTGGCGCAAATAAAAGTCTAAACTCTCATACTGCTAATGAGGTTGTAATTTATGGCCAGCATCGAGCGGCTAACACAGCCCTACACGTTAAGATTGCTAACAGGGACGTCTGTCTCTCAGTAGGGCGTCTCATGTAATGAGAGTCGAGCCAGCTGTGCCTCCTTCTCAGCTTAGCATCTGTGCCCACAGTGCCGCCCACATGCCAATGCTAATGATTAGCAGATTAGTGCACACAGACAGTAATCAGCAGATATATGATGCCAACATCCAGACTATAACCGATAACTGCGACCAGTCACATGAAGGATAGAGATGAAAACTGTTCAAACCAGCCTAAGCTGGTCCAGTCTGGTCACGCTGATTATGCCAGTCTGTTCTGATGGTCTTATGAGGGTTTTGGACAGGGAGATCAGTAATACCAAACCAGTTTTTTCTCCAGCAGAGATTCTGATGTAAACGAAAGGAAAATAAAGATTTGCAGATGCAAAAATAAATAAATTAATTCACTAATCAATAAAATATCACACTTTGTTTGTCTTTAAGCTATTCAATTAATTTCGATATATCGTACAGGCGTAATATATATATATATGTGTGTGTTTGTGTGTGTGTATATATATATATATACCGTATATATATGTGTGTGTGTGTTTGTGTGTATATATATATATGTGTGTGTTTGTGTGTATATATATATATATATTTATAGTATACTACAATACTGTAGTAGCAAATAAAAATACCTCTAAACTGGCAACTCTCATTTAAAAGCAGACAGAGTCAAATATGATGGTTAGAGAGCTTTAGTAGACAGCTTGAGTATGAGGTTATGTGCGTGTACACCCTAGGGTGATTTTGATCATGATTAATGTGATTCGCCTTTCAATTTTCATTTTCATTAAGGACCTGCTGTCCTCTCCGACTCCTAAATAGCAATGGAATTAATAAAACATACCCTTTGAAATATACAGTGCAGGCCTGCAGCAGGGAATCCAAAATGCCTTTGGAAAGCCGAACAGATTGAAGCGTGTTCTGTGTTCACCAGCCGCCCCCCATCGCGAGCCCAGCCCGTGTCATGAGTGGCAACTGGCAAATAATTACACGGGCTCGTCTCATTAGAACAGGAGACAGACAGTGGAGACGCACAGGTAAAGAGAATGAGGTGGAGTGAAAGTAAAAGCAGACAGACAGTCAGAGAGAGAGAGAGATGTACAGTAGAAGAGGAGAAAGAGAGAGAGAGAGAGAGAAGCACAATTTATGGACCGTTAATGGGCTGATAAAGTTTGAAAAGAGAGCGCAGATAAAAAGCGAGGGGAAACAGTTACTTTCGGTTACTTTATTTGTCAAGCTGAAAAATGAGGAAAACAACAACAACAACAAAAACTTTTGGTCGGCTGTCGAAATTTAGCTTGAAGGAGTTTTCTGTGATAAATTCCTTACATTAATGAGCAATTAAAGTCTGTGAGTACAAGTGTGTGATAACAGGTTGTTCCCAGAGAGTTACAGATCTTTGAACCCCATCAAAATCACCCATTAATCACTGTTCATGTTGCATTTTTTAAATTATAACAACATTATTTACTGTTTTATGAGTTATTTATGCCTTAGAAGGTCGTAATAGAGAGGTTTTGTCAGATTGAGCTTACTTCTAGGGACAGTTTTGTCATCATCCCCACCACCCACACATACATATAGTATCCTGAGCAAACAAACGCATTTCTAGAAGGCTCTGCTCCAAAACGTAGTCTGCTGTCTAATTAAAAAGCATTTTAAGCAATTTAGCTTTTCAAGAGACCTTCTCTTAGTACTGTTCTAAGTGGCCGTTCACACGGGACATGTTCTTGCATTGAAAAGCCGCTAAAAACAGTGCAGAGGAATGGACCACAACGTCTCAAAGAACATTTTTAAAAGTTGAACTTAATTTAACGTGACATGGTGTCTAAAAAAGTGGCAACCGCCATAGATGCCCACTTAGCACATGTTGCCATAAAACAACAATGAAAATGTAGTGTAGACGGATGATAGAACGTGTCCTGGGTGAAAGGCCCCTGAGGCAGTGTCACATGTTTCCTTAACATAGAAGATAATTCCATAATGCATTGTGACGAGTGGGGAAAAAAAATAGCGTAGCGTATATGAAATGTTAATCTAATTACAAATTGACTATTCTAGCCAATGTTTGTGAGTGAAGTGTACTCTTTTAGAATTACTACTGTGTGACGCTGATGTGTTTTTATGTTTTATGGGCACTTTCCATGGACATAATGTTTTTTTAAACTGTACAAACTGTATATTCTATCTCTTTACACTAACACTACCCCTAAACCTACCTATCATAGAACACTTTCTGCATTTTTACATTTTCAAAACATCACTTGGCATGATTTATAAGCTGTTTTCCTCGTGGGGACCAAAACATTTCCTCACAAGGACAAGGATTTTGGAAATTGACATCTTTGTGGGGAAATTTTGTCCTCATAATGTAGGGTTTACCAGGCCACACACACACACACACACACGACTGTCTTGGAGCAAAGAGAATAGACAGATGTCACTTTGAAACAAACCTTAATGATTTAACAGTCAAGATAAATAAGTAATGGATGTGTGGATGCCATCACCTCTCTCTATGACTGTCTGTCCTTCACTGTCTTTGACCTTCTGGTGAACGCTACTCATAAAGCACTGTACTTTCCTTGACAGATTCAGCTCAATGCTGCGGTAGAGGAGAACGCTTTTCAAGACACAGCAAACTCAAGTTAGAAGCTGAAGTATATACACATGTGTATGCACACGCACAGATTTCTGCAGGGAAACACCGTCCTCAAACTTACAACCTGTCATATCGAGACCACTTTCCACTATCCAATCGATTCTCCATGAATGCAACAGCAAAACAACAGGTAGTCAAAGTAAAATAGGTTTCAAAATCGAGAATTGAAATATTTTTGTCTCTCTGACTGAGATGGTGGGAATTCAGACTATAGGGTTAAAGGCTCACCAATATGTTTCCCGTTCATGTTGTAGTAGAAGGAGACACAGTATGGGGTTCTGTTGGTCCCCGTCGGTCCTCGCGCTGCCGTCACATTGTAAAGTGGAGAGAGCAGACGAGCTCGGTCCCCGGCCTGACGGGGCCGCGACGTCTCAATGTACATGTAGAAACCTTTATTGTAGAAGGAAAGTACAAAACACATGTGTTACCACAGGGTTTTTCAAAGAGGGCAGGAACAAATAATAAAAAAAAAAAAATTTAAAATTTAAAAAAAAAAAAAAAAAAAAAAATTAAAATTTAAAATTTTAAAATTTTAAAATTTAAAAAAAAAAAAAAAAAAAAAAAAAAATTGTAAAATTTTAATTAAAAAAATTAAAAATGTAATTAAAAATAATAAAAAAAATAACACAAAAAATAATAAAAAGAAATAAATAATAAAAAAAATATATAAAATAAAAGAAAATAAATTGTCTTCAAGGATACAAGTGAGTCTTTCTAGGGAGTTTCCACTGGGAAAATTCTGTAAAGGTACGATATTAAGTTCGAAAAAGCGCTATTAAAATATATTTGAATTGAATAGAAAATGTTTCTTTTCAAATGTAAACACCCATAATTACTGTGATAGTGTGTTGGTGGATGAGGATGTAATTTGTGCGTGTTTTTACCTTCTTTCGTCCCACTCCTGTCCGTATCCGGCCCTGTATTAACCGACCGCTTGGGATTCTGGGTGAGATGGTTCTGTCTGGTCCAGTCAAACACATCGCTGCGGTCTTGAGTGAACCCACATATCCTAATATCCTCAAAGCCACACACTTGATCTAAACACACAAAAACATGAAACGGATTCGAAATTCACCTTACTAGTTAATTGGCACTTTAACATGTTATGATTAAAGTAAAATAATACTCTACGCAAGCTCATGAATGCAAAAATGTGATACTGAATATTAAAATATGTTGAAGCACAATTTAGAAGTATTGATACAAGGGGCGCTATAGTAGCCATAAGCAAAAACTGTATATGTCGTTCAGGTCAAAGATTGTCCCAAATGAAGCATTACAAATGGAAAACCATATGGGAATTAAAGTGCAATATATACATCAGAGTGATTGTGGGTGTGCAATCTGAAGCTGACATTTGCCTCATAATAGCGCAAGAATGCAGCTCAAACTGTTAAGTACGGGTAAGCACTCGCACCTGCGTTTGCGTACTTGCATAAAGTATTTTTCTGGCCTAATACTGGTGAGCAAATCTAAGGAGAAGGTCTGTAGGTTCTGTTATAAGGAGGCTTCTCCACAGGCTCCTCTAGAGAACTGAAGTACTCTCAGCATTGCGGCGTTCACAGCGATTACCCTCATTTAACAAACAGAATACTGTAGTTAGTCACCCAGGACGTCTCAATTCACACTTTAAATGGCTGATTGACTCATGAGTCATTTTCCATGTGTGAGAGAAGACAGAGCGATGAATGAATGGAGAAGAATGCAGGATTTCCATGTTGTGGTTTGAAATCACCATTCTCTCCCCTCCACAAGCATCCAGCTCTTCAATTTACTCTGCTGATCTCCAGTCTGTTTTAATTTATGTTTTTTTTCCCCTCTTTGTAGCTCTTTGGCAAAGCTCTGTGCTTATGCTGCCAGTAGAACTGTGTTGAATTTAATTGGGAAGAACTGAAAGGCAGGGCAAGCGTGAGATGGGAGGACGGTTTAGAGGAGAGAGAAAGACAACACGCACAAAAGCATCATGGAAAGAAAAAGTAAAGAACCGTCTTACCTGAAGGTCTCGGATAAGTGTAGGCTGCAAGAGAAAAGAAATAAAGATTATTTAAATATATATATATATATACATACATACAGCACACAAGGTTGTATGATACAACTACAAAACACTACCTAAAAACGCTATATTTTTCAGCCTTTTGACAAATACTAAATACCGTATATTTGACTATATTCACATAATTCCTCAAAAATAGCACGAATGTTTTGTTCCATAATATAATCTTACTATTTTTAAATTAGAAATTAGGTTAAAAGAAAATGATGCAAGCAATAAAATCTGTAAAAAAAATTGTTAAAAGGCATTTTTTCAACACTTAATATACCAATATAGAGACCAATATAAAAATATGTACTGTAGTAATAAATAGCATAATTACAATAAATCAATAAATAATATTTACATCCATGTGTTTTTACCAAACATTTGGATATAAAATAAAATAATATTAATAAAAATAATAATATTAATAAAACACACACACACACACACACACACACATATATATATATATATATATATTTTTTTTTAAGTAATAGCAATAAATAAATACTTACATATATCTTACCAAACATTTTAATATAATATAAAATATCTATAAATGATAAAACACATTAATTAAAAACATTTGTATGCATTTATAATAGTAGCAGAAAGTAACATATATCATATAACCCAATTTAACATATAATACAAAGTGTATACTCGTGTATGGAATTGTTGTGTGTATCACAGAAGAAGGGTTTGATGTCTTCCAGCCGCATTTATTCTGGAGCTCGGCCATTTTTTGGTCTGCTGAGAGCAAGTGCTGAGATTGGGAGTGTAAGATTGAAAGACTATCCAATGGGATTAGATTCTATCAGCCGTTTCTGAGATTCAGACTCGGCTCTCGCACTGAAACCGCTGGCCTGTTCCTGCTGTTCTGGAGCCATCAGCAAACTCAACACACGATGGCTGCCATACTTTTGACATCTCAATTTAACATAATCCCAAAAGCGAACCCTCACATTTGAAATGCATGACCTCTGTTGATGGGAATCATGAGGAATTTAACAATTCTGGCTCAGATTCCCAATCCACAACCAGCCCAGCTTTGCTTTGTGCTTGCCCACATAAAAATATCAAGATATCAAAATTAAACAAGATTGTTGTTTTCCTACCTGAATGTAAAATGTGAACTTTCATAATATGAAACTTCCAGTGAATATGAAATATATTGCAGATATATTGCATATCTCTGTGCATTTAAACATCAATACAAAAGTGAATAGATACGAGGAGCCTACACATTCAACAACTGATAAGTGACATCTTGCATGCAATATGATGCAAATACCAAATGACTTGCATAACTGTAAGGTGACTTACGTTCGGAGTACTGTATGGTGCGTGTGACTGTGTTTCCGGTGCCGTAGTTAGTTATGGGAGTAAGGCTGACCTCGTACGACAGGGGAATACGCAAGTCCGTCAGCGTGTAGGACATCAGCACACCTTTCAATGGCTCTTTGGTGGTGATCTGCTTGGACAAAACCATCTGTCGGCTCTGCAGCGAGAGGAAAGGGGCTTGAATCATCATATCATGATTAAATGATATCCAATTAGTTACCATTTATACTTGTCTTAACATGAAATCATACAGTACAGTTCAAACGTTTGGGATCGGTAAGCCTTTTTAATGTTTTTGAAATCACGTATGCTCACCAAAGCTGCATTTATTTGATCAAAAAGTATATTTTTTTGTGAAATATTATAACCATTTTAAAAATCTGTTTTCTATTTAAATACTTTTTCAAATATATTTAAAAGTTTTTTTTCTGCAATTTATTTCAGCATCATTACTCCAGTCTTCAGTGTCACATGATCCGTCAGAAATCAATATTGCTGCCCAAGAAACTGTGACGGGTTTTTTGTGTGTGTGTGTGTGTTTTTTTTAAACAGCACTTATTTGAAAAATAAATATTTTATAACATTGAAATAAATGCATCACTGCTGAATTACTAACATCTTACTGACTCCAAACTTATGAATGGTCGTGTATATACATATACACATGTATATTAGTACATTATTAAATGTTTTATAATTCCACATTTTTGAAGAAATTATTGTTTTTATGTGTTGATGTCTTTTGTGTTTCCATCTGTGGAGTAACTCATACCATGAATAATTAATTACTTGTTTGTAAAAAGTTGCATTTAAAATCACTTAAAAAATCATTAAGCTTTGAAATTTATGGATGATACAACACTGATGTCAAATGTTGCACTATTATTATTCCTCGGCTGTTTTTTTAACAGAATCACCCAACAATAACGAATTCCATATATAGCCGTGTGTCTCATAAGTAGAGCTGGCATTATTTTGGATTAGTAACTATTTCATTGGGGAGGGGGGGGGGGGGGGGGGGGGGGGAACAGAAGAGGGAAAATAGAAGAAACTGTAATATGTCAATGGACACAGACACTCGTTCATCTGACCATACGGCTTTTCACTTTCATAAGCATTTTCCCTTTCAGTGAGGACAGAAGATGTACGCTGGACACTTGTTGCATCACACCCGGTGTTGTACATCTCTAACCTCCACAGAACCACAGAAAGGCCTTCAGTGCAATGATTTGCTGAGTGCAAGGTCAGCTGGTATCCAGCCACCCTGCTGTAAGAAGCTTTCGCAGTCTTTCCTCAGGCACAACAGCAGTGTGCTGACTAAGAACACTTGCTGAAACAGATCAACTTGTCATCTCTACTTTGGCTTCCCCATGGGATATCTCACAACGCCTCTGAATGCTGCTGGGTTTGAAGCATTTCTAAAGAAATTTTAGCGAAACAATAGCATTTTATGTGTGTGTGGTGTTTTTTTTTTTTGCCTAAGCTTTGTGATTTCCCCTATAAACGTATTGATTCACTTTACAAAAAGGCATTTACCATTGCAGGTACTGTGTACTGCAAGTTCAAACACTAGCAGCTAAAGCAATGCAAACTCTTAGCTCGATTTCAATCTAAATAAAGCATTGCACTCTTATTATTATCAATGTTGAAAACAGTGCTGCTTATTTTTATTTATTTTTTGTGTGTGAAAACCATACACTACAATTTAAAGGTTTGGGGTATGTAATATATATACAGCTTTAACATCACTATTATATTAAAACAAAAAAACAGCTATTTTAATATGAAATAATATTTCACAATATTACTGTTTTTACTGTATTTTTGATCAAATAACTACAGCCTTGGTGCGCTTAAGAGATTTCTGTCAAAAACATTTCAAAATCTTAATGTTTCCAAACCTTTGACTGTTACTGTAACGTGATGCGGTGAAGGCAGATAGGAGGCTGGATCCAAACGCAGTTTACACGCTTTATTTAAATAAACTCAAACAGACTCAGAACGTGGAACAAGAATCTTTACACTGGGAAACCAACACTCACGTTAATCCTGAAACATATAACCACTCACAAAGACAGGGCAGAAACACAGGGCTTAAATAATCAAGTACAAACGAGCTAACAGGATAACAAGGGGGCGTGGTAAATGGGAAACACCTGGGAAAACTAATGACAAGACAGGGAACCACTAAACATGACAGGACACAAGACCCACTTTATGACATAACCCCCCCCTTAAGGGCGGCTCTTGACGCCCAACAAGACAAAAAAAAAACAAAAAAAGTTCAGGAGGGCGGTGAAGCACAGGCGGTCTTGGGGGAGGGATGGAGGGCCAGGCCCGTGCAGGGGAACGGGACCAGGACCTAGGCAAGGCGGGCCTGGGCCGCAGAGCGTGGGCGGACCAGACTGGGCCGGTGACCAGGGCGGAGCAGGACGAGGCGAAGGCCAGGGCGGAGCAGGACGAGGCGAAGGCCAGGGCGGAGCAGGACGAGGCGAAGGCCAGGGTGGAGCAGGACGAGGCGAAGGCCAGGGTGGAGCAGGACGAGGCGAAGGCCAGGGTGGAGCAGGACGAGGCGAAGGCCAGGGCGGAGCAGGACGAGGCGAAGGCCAGGGCGGAGCAGGACGAGGCGAAGGCCAGGGCGGAGCAGGACGAGGCGGACCAGGGCGGAGCACGCTTGGCAGGAGACGAGGGCATAGGAGGCTCAGGAGGAGATAGCATCGACAAGGTCCATGTCAGCGCTGCCTCCATGACCCTTTCGTGGGACCTCCTACTGCCCCCCCCCAAAAAAAATACTTGGGAGAACCTATGGGAACAACCTCCGGGCTGGCAACGGGCTCTGGGACAGTCTCATGGAGCTTGATAGATATAGGCAGGGCGAGGCGCAGAGGCGGGGCCGGCAGGGCGAGGCGCAGAGGCGGGGCCGGCAGGGCGAGGCGCAGAGGCGGGGCCGGCAGGGCGAGGCATCTGGGAACGCCCTCCGGAGCCTGGCGAGCCAAACGAGTCCTCCTCTTCCTTCTGCGACGGCGCTTCACTGGGCTTGAATCTTTCACTTGGCTGGATTCACTCACTTGGTTAGATTCGGCACTCGATTCACTTGTCTCGGCGCTAGACTCACTCGATTCAATTGACACAGCACTTGATTCACTTGACTCACTTGATTCATTCGGCTCGGCACTTGACTCGGGGCTAGATTCACTTGACTTGGAACTTGACTCACTTGACTCGGCACTTGACTCGGGGCTAGATTCACTTGACTTGGAACTTGACTCACTTGACTCGGCGGCACTTGACTCGGCGGCACTTGACTCACTTGACTCGGCGGCACTTGACTCACTTGACTCGTTCGCGCCGGCTGGCACGCGTTCAAACTCCGGTTCGGCCGGCGAAACCTCCGCCGCGGTCTCTGGATTAGCAAATTCAACAGAACCAGTGCGGAATACGGGCTCGAGGGGTCCGACACGAAGAGTGGGTTTGGCGGAGCAGAGGTGCAGCGCGGGTTCGGCTGAGCAGACGTGAGGCGCGGGCTTGAGGAGCGCGGTCTCGGCTGGGCAGACGTGAATTGCAGGCTCTCGCCGCTTCTTCTCCTCCACGCCCACAGTAAATGATGAACCGCTCCAGAAGAGGGCCAGGTTGACATACCCCTCCAGGGTCCAGCTGGTACAGTCATCCGGCATTAACTGGGCAACGTCCTCTTCCAACCCGCTCCAAAACAAGTCCAACGTCCTCGTCCAACCCGCTCCAAAACAAGTCCATGAGCTCGAGGTCGTCTAAAGCCCCCAGACGACAGCACAACATAAAGTCCCTCACGTACCTCTCGATGGACTGGCCTTCCTGAAATATCGAGGCAAGGAAACTTCTGAGGGCCTGGTTGCTGACAACTGCTGGATCCATATTGCGGTGAGTTGTTCTGTAACGTGATGCGGTGAAGGCAGATAGGAGGCTCGATCCAAACGCAGTTTACACGCTTTATTTAAATAAACTCAAACAGAGACTCAGAACGTGGAACAAGAATCTTTACACTGGGAAACCAACACTCACGTTAATCCTGAAACATATAACCACTCACAAAGACAGGGCAGAAACACAGGGCTTAAATAATCAAGTACAAACGAGCTAACAGGATAACAAGGGGGCGTGGTAAATGGGAAACACCTGGGAAAACTAATGACAAGACAGGGAACCACTAAACATGACAGGACACAAGACCCACATTATGACAGTTACTTTCTGTATGGCCAAAAAATATATGAGAACATAAGGAAAATAGTACCAAAAATATAGGTGAATCTATTTCAAAATCTAAATCAGCAATATATGTTGGTAATTTTTGTATATTATAAAATAGACTTAAAATTTATACCTGAAAATGTCATTTTGGCCATATGGACCATTAACCGTAAGGCAGGGGTAAAGTCGGCACATTGTGTTATTGTGTTATTTCCCAATTCATACAAACAGTTTGCAGTTCCGTTTGGTGAACTAGCTAAAAACTATTAGCCTAGCTGTGTCTTATTAGAGGAAATGAATGTGCAGTGAGCTGTTCCAGGTCAGCTCTCACTCCCAGAGGATGAGTGGTAATCACAGGGCCGACGGCACCGCGCCAGTCCAGGCTTTTTCCATGTGGAATTATGGGAAACGTGGCAGCAGCCCCATGGAAACAGTGCACAAAGGAATGAGAAATTATCTTCAGCTCCGCATGGAGACCCAGGCAGCAGGTTAACCCGCCGGCATTCCCTCTAAACACGACACACATGAATAAGTGTGTGTGTGTGTGAAGCTTTTTTTCATCATTTGTTCCCCCTTTTCCAGGTAGGAAGTAGAAGCATAGCTGTGATGTTAACCTGGCTAGTGAGGTCAAACACATTTGTTATCTGTCTAATTAAGTGCCACCGTAAACCCGTTACTGGGCCGTTCACCAAGGCAACATGGAGTGGTGTGCTGCCACGTCCAACACTAAACCCACTCGAGCCTACACAATACATGCCAAGACTTAACAGCCGTATCTAACACACACACGCACACACGTGCAAACGCGCGCCTTGTAAAAGTCACAGATAAATTGTCTCCGCTTGGCTGCTCCTCTCAGTTAACAGGGATTTTCTGTGTATCTCTCTTCATCTAAATTACCACACGCATCGTACACACACACACACACCAGGGAAGGGTGGCAGTGCTTAATGAACAAAATAAATAAATAAAATGAGAGAATACCTGATATTACAGAAATAAAGAAAAGCAAATATTATAAAATATGAGATCAAATCATAAAGGGCGCCGCCATCTTTAGAATATTGTCTTTGAACTTCCGTTTTGCGGTCGCTCTGTATATTTCTATGGCATTGCTGTCCAGCAGTAATTGGCTTTTGAAGTGGATTTACTTAATGTAAAGTTAACGAAAGTTATCATGATGATTGTACTGTTTAAAGCAGATGTCTTAACAAATGTCAGTCGACCGGGAAGATTTTAAAACGAGCCGTTCATTCATAAATACGCAAGATCGCTGTGAAAATACAGACCGGAAGATAAAAGACAACGAGCGCAGCGCTGAAAAGGGGCGGGGCTACATAAGGTCTATAGAATGCAAAAATATAATAATGCAAAATACATATGACAGGAGGCTGATTATCCTGTTGATAAGACGATACCCTCCAATCATGTTCGCATCGATCCACAAATCTTCAAAAAATAAATAAATAAATACTAACTATATTGACTAACTTAACACTCAGAGAGCATTTCTTCTAGTTATGTCCAAATTAAAATCACTGATAAATGAATGAAATCGTTATCTCAGCTAGCTTAAATTAAATGCCTAACATATTTAGCAAGGATTTGTTTGTACAACAAGAAGGTGACTATTACTAATAATCAGGGCTCAAATACACACAAAACAATGTCAAAATGCCGTTTTTTTTTTGGTTTGTTTTTTCGAGTATTCACGAAAACACAGCCAGTAAAGTTTTAAGAGAACATAAACGGTTGAGAAAGAAAATGCTTGTGTAACGGTACACTGTAATGTATCTGTGTGTCAGGTCTTAAAGTGACAGCAGCCTAATATACCGACTGCCAAATTATGAGATAATATTGAAAATATCTATATGGCAGTTTTCTACCATGGTATTGATGTCATAATTGTGGCCAGTGAAAATGCTGGCTAACTTTGGAAAAACACAAGCCACAGTGGCTGGTGAGCAAAAAAAGTTAATGTCAAGCCCTGATAATAATACAATAATATAATCAAACTAAAGCTAGCTTATTTTGGTTACATAATGAGGAGAGAAGACTTGGAATGATGAAAGAAATCAGAAAAGAGAAAGAACAAGATTAAGGTGTTTGGAGACTGTCAAATACAGAGCCCTGCACATGACATATATTCATGACATATATAAAACATATATTCTCCTGTCCATGAAGTAAGAATTTGTTCTCTCGTTTTAGATTTCGATTTGCTAATTCGTTCCCTTCTTTTAAGTAAATCGTGCACAATATAATATTTCATTCTCTCGATTTAGTAAATCATGGCCACATTGTACTCAACACATTCCCTCGTTTTGATCTAACTAAAACAAGGGAACAATTAGTATATAATGTGCACATGATTCATTTAAACGAGGGAACTAATTATTACAATTTGCCTAAAAATGATTAAACGAATTAGTCAAATGTGCTGACGTATTAGCCGTGGGAACAATTTGACTATACTTTTCCTTGACTACTCCATATTTAATAACGGAGTAAAAATACGGAGAAAAATCTATATTTTTGACACTACATTGCACATACTTTATTATTTCCTTGACTACTTCCTAATCAAGAACGATACGAACTCGAGTTTCCAAGACCTTAAAGGACAACTCCGGCGCAAAATGAACCTCGGGTGTAATAACACATTGGTACAGACTAAATCGTTCCCTGAGATTTGTTTTCATGATAATCGAATATAAAGAGTTTTATCTCTAAAAACAGTTTAGCTTATAACGCTAGTATATTGGGCATCGAGTAAGCAAAAAGAGATCGCTAGTTAATACCATTAACAAGGCTCAAATTAGCCCCACACTAACACGGCAGCATAATGAGTGTCCTTACATGCAAACCGAAGCATTGAGAACTTTGTAAGTGTATAGACAGTTTAATAAGAAGATACTTTACACAGACAGTACAGTTAGCGCATACAGACAGCAGCCATCTTGGAAAACAACAACCAAATTAAAATGTAAAAGAGTTGAACAACAGCTTATAACAAATATAAAATAGAGAAAATATGCATGTTACTTCATATATTTAAATAAATAGCATTTTTTATATAAAATGTCCAATGTCTTCATAAGTTGGTTATGATATTTCAAAATATTTGCCAAACCTGTACACATACACACACCTGTGTTTTATACCTCCCATAGTCCTTTATCTCCGAATGTCTTTTTTCATTCAGTAATATGTTGTTCTCTGTTTGTTCCCATACGCCAGGTAATGTATCAGCCTTCTGTACGTGTACGTCCTGTCATCGATATCAGTCTCACATCCATTACAAGAGACCAGGGGCTACTGCAACTCCTTTTTTTGACATTTTCCCTCATAACTTACAGACTACTACAAATAAGAAACATATATACTGTATGTGCCAACAATAACAGTATCATGACGTTGAGAAAGACCTGATCATAATGAGCTATAGTGTCACTGCATGTCATGGGATGAAAGGTCAGACATAATTTGGTTTGTCACATTTTGACCCGGAGCACGTCTGTGGTGGCTTGTTGGGTAAATATAAACCTCATCCCGTCTTTCATTCTCTCTTATCAACTGTAATCTCCCTCTAAAGACGGCACACAAGCAAACATTTGATATTTGAAATGCATTTAAAAGCTAAAGGCAGATGTGTGTGTGTTTGTATTTGTATGGGAACATTATATGCAATTATTGCAGGAGGGTGAAGATCGTGTTTTCTAGCCATATACAAAACATGTATTTATCAAATACATCAGTTGAACCAATTAAGTGAAATGAATTCTTGATATGAACTATTTTGGCTATTCACATTTCATGTTATATCAAAAAATGTCAGGAAAAAAAATTAATTTACTGTGTGGGCATTTTATATTTGTACATAGTTTTTTTTATAGAAATATTACAAATTAATTAGTTTGCATACTTAAGTTAATATCTTACACTGTACACTCAATTCTTAATATGGAACAAAAACTGCACTAAAACAATTAAACATATTAGTATCACAATGCATTGTGCACATGCTTGCTACAAATTTGCTAATTTTCGTCACAAAGCTTGTTTGCATGTGAAAATATGTGTCCGTATCAATGTCAGAACACTATAATTGTAAGAGCACCTCAATAAGTCTGCACAGTTCAGCATTACAGAGAATTCACAATAAATCCATGACTCTGAAATATTGCAAAAAATCAGTTTTCAGTTCATTAAAATGGTTGTTAGCAACAGGTCTCGGTCTCGTGGGCTTTAGCGGTTCTAGATCTGGGTCTTGATCGCTCGTCTTCAGGAATATGGTACATACTGAATCATTAACTGATGAAGAACTTGCAGAATCGAGCAGCTTTAAAGGGTTAGTTCACCCAAAAATGAAAATGACGTCATTAATGACTCACCATCATGTCGTCCCAAGCCCGTAAGACCTCCGTTCATCTTCGGAACACAGTTTAAGATATTTTAGATTTAGTCCGAGAGCTTTCTGTCCCTCCATTGAAAATGTATGTACGGTAAACTGTCCTTGTCCAGAAAGGAAATAAAGACATCATCAAAGTAGTCCATGTGACATCAGTGGGTTAGTTAGAATGTTTTGAAGCATCGAAAATACATTTTGGTCCAAAAATAACAAAAACTACGACTTTATTCAACATTGTATTGTCTTCCGGTTCTGTTGTGGATCCGCGTTCAGTGACGCCGCTGACGTAAGACGCTGCTGACGTGTGTCTAGTGTGTGTGTGTGTGTGTGTGTGTGTGTATTCGGGTTCTGTTGTGGATCCGCGTTCAGTGACGCTGCTGACGTAAGACGCTGCTGACGTGTGTCTGGTGTGTGTGTGTGTGTGTGTGTGTGTGTGTGTGTGTATTCGGGTTCTGTTGTGGATCCACGTTCAGTGCCGCCACTGACGTAAGACGCTGCTGACGTGTGTCTGGTGCGACCGAGCTTCGTTCACAGTCTGAGGGAGACGCACGCTGGAAACAAAACAATCTTCGCAAACATGTCTAAGGATTTCCACACAGAGGAAGACTTGCATTTTTTTGCCCAGCCATATTTATTTGAACCGGAATACACGGACGCACCAGACACACGTCAGCAGCGTCTTACGTCAGCAGCGTCACTGAACGCGGATCCACAACAGAACCAGAATACACACACACACACCAGACACACGTCAGCAGCGTCTTACGTCAGCAGCGTCACTGAACGCGGATCCACAACAGAACCAGAATACACACACACACACACACCAGACACACGTCAGCAGCGTTTTACGTCAGCGGCGTCACTGAACGCGGATCCACAACAGAACCGGAAGACAATACAATGCTGAATAAAGTCCTAGTTTTTGTTATTTTTGGACCAAAATGTATTTTCGATGCTTCAAAACATTCTAACTAACCCACTGATGTCACATGGACTACTTTGATGATGTCTTTATTTCCTTTCTGGACAAGGACAGTTTACCGTACATACATTTTCAATGGAGGGACAGAAAGCTCTCGGACTAAATCTAAAATATCTTAAACTGTGTTCCGAAGATGAACGGAGGTCTTACGGGCTTGGAACGACATGAGGGAGAGTCATTAATGACATAATTTTCATTTTTGGGTGAACTAACCCTTTAAGGGTTACACCACATCGCATAGGACTTTATGTACGAAACACTCTCAGACACACAGCTGTAAGATCTCACCCTCTCGTGATATCACAGGTGTGTGAGGTGTGAGCAGAGGCCTGTGAAACACACTTCTCTGGCTGCAGGATTCCCCCTGCAGGTACGACTCAATAAAGATGTGTAAATGCATTCAAGCACTCTCTCTCTCTCTCTCTGGTTCACCACACTGATCTGAGGTCTGTCACTGGTGCACAGGTTCAGATGCAGACAGCTGTTTGAGTCTCCTGTGGCTGTGTAACATATGGCACAGAGTGTGTTTAAAAGATGAAACTGGGTTTGTCGTTTGTCAGCAAATTTAGAACAATGTCTGAATACGGAGTTTAGCTTTTAAACATCAGTTCGGTGGGGGGAAAAAAGAACTGCGAAAAATGAGCTCAAAATAATAATGTGTAATGAATGTTCCTCATCTTACTCTGTCAGCGGCAGTTTATTCTAGAGGGACTGTAGTTTTCCACACCGGTAAACAAGCGCCGCGGCTTTTAGAAATGAGGCTTGGCGTTTGCTGCGGTCTCTGAAAAGCACAGCACTCATTTCAGAGACGACTGAACATTCTTCTTTTGGAAAGTTCAGAGGAAATGAAAGCGCTCTGCGCACCTGTTATATGAAAGTGCTAAAGAAAAAGTGTTTAAGTAAAGAAAGAAAGAGAGAGAGTACAAAAGTACGTTTTAGCAGGGGCGTTTTCTCAAAGGAGACAAGAGATGCAAAAAAAGAAACATCTTTTTATAAATAATAGAAAAATAGGATAATTCAATGTATAAAACAAATGATAGTTTATTTACATTCTGACTATCCATAATTGATTTCAAAGTGGAAATAAATAATAATAATTATTATTATTATTTTAAAATAATAATAATTTATTTTGTATAAATATTTTCATTATTATGATATGACTAAAGGCTAAAAGATCACAGATTAAATTATTTTAAAAATCTAACTGTATAATGTTATTATTATTTTTAATAATAATAATAATAATACCATATTTTTTATTTAAAATAATTATAATTGGTTGTATCACTATTTATGTTATTATTTTTATATGAATAAAGGCATAAAGCTAAAAAATAAAATGATTTTAAAAAGTAAACAAAGTTATTCATATGTTTGAGTTAATTTACAGTACATGTGACTCAGATCTGTTTTTCTCATGACAGTGTGAACAGCACAAACCACATGGAATCTGATCTTTTCAATTCTGATTTGGGCCGTGCACTTCCATAAGTGGTCCTAAATCTGATACAGGTCAGATGTTTTGCAATGCAACATCAGTCTGAACAGTCATATCGGAAAACATGCGACTTTAACGTCCATCTAGAGCAACATTCGTCACAATTCTGCACTCATGGAAGTCACTTCAAAGATTTAACATACCTGAAGTTATCAAGACTATTGCGAAAGGTAGTCAGTGAAGGACAGTCTCAGAACTCATAAGTATAACAGTGACAGCTCTATCTACAAGCAAAACATGAGGGCTCGTTTCATAAATGTTTAAAAGCTCTGCTCTCTTTTTTCGCATCCTCGTCTTTGTTTATTATATTGCCTGCTCATAAATTCGCTGGCTTCCATGGCAGATCACACTATAAATAAATGCGTATTCGCTTACTTTACTGTCATCCACGAGCTGCGTGTCATCTTTGTATCATTCTTTTGCACATGCGGGTCACTCCAGGACCATGTGTTCACACTGGAATCTGATATTGGCCACATTTAAAACAATAACGTGAACAGCTACAAAACAATCAGATCTGAGCAACAAATCAGAATTGAGCTTGCAGTGTAAACGTAGCCCCTCTGTATTGAATGCTCTCGTTCTATGTGAGAAACAATGGCACTGCTTTCTTCAGCTCATTAACCCCTCTCTCTCTCTCTCTCTCTCTCTCTCTCGTCCACATTTCTCAGAGCAACATCTATAAAACATTTATCAACATTACCACTGCAAAGCAGCGCAGCGCATTCACACCTTGGACAAATTCATACAGACAAACACACAAACGCACAGTCTTGACTGTATAGATACACACACACACACACACACACACACGCACACACACAGAGAGAGATTGAACTATTTTTCACTATTCACACACAGACATTCTTAGTTATTCTACTATGATCAAATATGCACATATACTCAACTGAGTCTACTGAGAAACTCATCTATAGTCTGTCTCCCTCTCCACCACACACACACACACACACACACACACACGCATGCTCATAAAAGTTAATGCACGCTTGCTGCAGTCAGGATGTTAATTCATTGGTCCCTGTAGACTCTTACTTAAGGTAAGGTTTTAAAGAGGGGAAGATTAGCTATTCATGCACACAAAGACAAGTGGCTAATCTCCCCCTCCCCGTTCGCTTTGATTCCTGCCTCCTTCCATAATTCATCCACGCTCTTCCGTTCCTGCCGCCCCCCTCTGGGCTAGGTTTCTATGAATAGATGATTAGGACGTCGGAATCAAAAAAACTGATGAAGCGGTTTCCGTGGCGAGGGAGCGCCTATGCGCTGGCGCCGCTGCCGGGGTCGTCCCGAGATGTTGGTGTTGGGTGTTTGTTTGTTAAAACGAGTGACCAGATTTCAACCGGAACACAGAGGGTGGAGGGAATCCCTGCGAATGCTATAAAAAATGTAGTCTATTTAATCGAAAGGAGAGATGATGACATCCAAATCCTGGTGCGCACCAAACAGGCGGACCAGGACCCACCCTTTCCCTTCCAAACTAATTTTGGTGAGGTTTGATTGAAATATGAACGCAACACAGATCTAAGACATCTGAATGAAGCATAAACAGGACGTGATGTCACAAGATGCAACCCTAAATAAGACAGAATGCTCAAGCACCTGGTTCTTCTCACCACCGGAGTCACATTGCCCATCACAGTTCAGTACGGATGTCAGAAACATGGTCTTCTTGCAGCAGATCTTCATTTGTATGCGACAGAGGAACTCTTGGAGCAGTTTTGACTCCTTTACATATTTTATAAGCTCTTTGTGAGTTTTCAGATGGTAGAAAATAGGCCTCTGAAACGATTAATGGCGATTAATCGCATCCAAAATAAAGGTTTGTATTTACATACTATATGTGTGTACTGTGTAAATGATTATGTATATATAAATGCACACACATACATGTATATATTTAAGAAATATTTGTATATATAATTTATATTATATATAAATATTTTAGTGCTGTCAAACGGTTCAAATATTTAACCGCGATTAATCGCATTAATGCCATAGTTAACTAGCGATTAATCGTAATTAATCGCACATTTTTATCTATTCTAAATGTCTCTTGATTTCTTTTTGTCCCATTATTTTTTCTCATTTTAATGCTCTTATCAACATGGAAAAGTGGATCGGCTTGCTTTGTGCAAATGTTTTTTATTGAAAACAACATTGGCATATACTGTGTTCAATTTCACACTAAAACATTCTCACTTGGAGCAAATAATCTCTCACACAATGTAACACTGTCCATAAATAAAAGGTTGAAAAATACTGACAGGTCCTGATATTGACGAGGGGGCGGAGAATTCGTATCAGCTGTGTGTGTGTGTGTGTGTGTGTGTGTGCTTGGCCATCATCAAGTGGTATTTCAGACTGAACGTGTTGCGATGATGATAGCTCAGTTCACAACGACAAAACACACAGATTACTTTGGTCTTGTCAATGGAACCATTTGGCAACTTTTGTCAAATTAAACTTTCCATTTTAGAATCTTATTGGCATCCATTTCGCCGTCTCGCGCGCGTCATCCACTCAAAACGTAACGTTAACCAACTATTTGGCCGGCTCGCAAGCCCAAACAAGTGTGTGCGGCGTGCTTGTTGTTTTGTTTCCGGTCTAGCTAGATCCGCTTGCGCTTTCAAAACGTCCTTGCGCGGCGCAAGCCATTGAAATGAATGGGTTTCATAGCGCAGCGCCGCGCATGCCGCGTCCTGTTGCAAAAGCATGTGAAAAAAACTACAAAGTTTGCTAGGCCAAAAAGACTGTTAATCGCGCGATAAAAAAATTAACGCCGTTAATAACGCGTTTAACTGACAGCCCTAAAATATTTTATATATAAATAACACATTTTTCTTAAATATATACATGCATGTGTGTGTATTCATACATACAAAATAATTATACAGTTCACACATATTATGTAAACACAAACTTTTATTTTGGATGCGATTAATCGTTTCACAGCCCTAGAAAATAGCATTGTGTGTAGGCTACACTCATACAACAAGCGCATTTGGTCCAGCACACAGCATTGTTTTGGATGTTCGGTAATATACAGTACGTCATAAAAGCCTTTTTTTTTTTTATCTTTAGGTTCAGTGTTAAAAATGACAGTGTGAACTTTAAGGGAACCAGTGTATAATTTTTAGAACCGAATTCAAAGTCTGAACTTTGGCCAAAAGGAAGTACTGTATCTTAAAGGCAGCATAAAACTGCTTTGACTTGTTTTCGGCTTAAAACAAGATATGTTTACTTGAGAAGTAACACTGCATAAGATATTATGGCTTGTTCTCAGACAATGCATCTTTAACACAGGTGTGTTGTGTTTTCCTGCACTCTCAGATGTTTTCTCTTGTGTTAAGAATAAACAAGATAAAAACAAGTCAAAATATCTGCCAGTGAAGTAAAAAAACAACAACCTTATATTCAAGATACAGTCTATATGAGAACAGGTTTTAATAGCTTCTCAAGTTATACTTCTAAAATCAATGTATCTTGTTAAAGGGCAAAACTAGAAAAGTAAGCAAAAAAAGTGATTAAGGATTTTTTTGTAGTATGAACAGCTAAATAAGTTTGTGTCGTATCTCTATAAGCTTGGCTTGGCGCATTCGACAGTGCTGTGGATGACAAAAACATTTAAGATGACAGCACTTGTAGGTGTCATATGCAAAAATATAGTTGAAAACTCATTTTTCAACTAGAGAATGACGCTGCAAGCTGATTTTCTGAAACTAAATCTCAAATAAAAAGTATCTGTAAATGAGCAAGAAACACACAAAACAGCTTTCCTTCTGCAACCAAAAGTATCTTTCCAGTCAGTGAGCCTAACATTGGAAACTGGGACATATTTTCATTTTTTTTGCAAACTATCCAGACTCATGTACGATGTACATACAAAGCAGTTATTCATGCGGCCTCACACTGCTGACTCAGGGATGAGGGTCAAAAGGCAAGAACCATGTGAATTATTGCTGTATGGGTGTGAAATAAAATTAGCTATACATGAGCATCCAATCCCATCTGGCAAAGTCGAGTCCGATGGACACAATGAGGACAGATTCAGCTCTGTTGAGGAGAACTACACAATAGGTTCACGCATGCTATAAATATGCAACTTCAATTCGCATAACACCAATATTTGTGTCCAAAGTGGCCTGCGAGATCAACCCTAAAGGCCAATTTACTACATCAATGACACTGTTAGAGCAGAAACGTAACCTCAGTGTGGCCTCTAACAACACTGTATTTTAATCCAAGCTTGTTGTTTATTAGATAGACTTGACCACAATAGGGTGTATGACCTGTTTTTTTTTCCAGCAGGGATGAAATACAGACCCAATCAGGCTGCTTGTGTGTTCTTATGTTGGGCCAGTGGGGTTCTGAGAGTCTCTTTAATGCAGTACAAGCAGTGATCGATCCGCTGTCTGCTCCCTACATAGAGCACACTATTCCCCTGACTCCTATTACAAACACACTTATTCTACTCATCCACCTCCCACCGAGTCAACACAGAGAGAGAAAGAAAGAAGGAAAGAAAGAAAGAATGAAAGAGGCAGTAAATATTAAGCTTCCAGTGTTTGTGTTTGGGTTACCTGTTGGAGACTGATCCAGTAGCCGATGATTTTGTCCACAGCGCCGGGCTCTCTCTGTGTCCACTGTAAGATGTAGGAATAGTTGTTCTTCAAGGTGCGAATGGGGTTTGGAGTGTCGTAGTAAAATTCTGCATTATACGGCTGAGCTAAAAGAGCAATCAAACCAAAATGACTAATTAGTCAAATACTTTAAAAGGATCATACCATCTTACTGTCAATTGAAATATCAGTGGTTTTTAAAACAATTTATAAGATAATTGCGACTTTTTATCTCACAACCTCTCTCAATTGCGAGTTTACATCTTGTAACTCTGACTTTTTTTCTCATAATTCCATTTTTACATCTCGTAATTCAGAGTTGCGAGTTATAAATCTGCTATTTCGTGTTATAAAGTCAAAATTGCGATATATATATACTTGCAATTCTGAGGAAAAAAAGTCAGAATTACGAGATGTTAACTTGGAATTGTGAGGGAAAAAAAGTTAGAATTGTGTGATAAAAAGTCGCAATTACCTTTTTTATTTTATATTTAGTGGTGGAAACAAGCTTCCATTGAAATTTCTTTCACAATAAAAAAGAATTGTGCATTGTATTTGTTTTGTTTTTTTCCCTATTGCATAGAGGATATTGTTTAGTATTGGTTAATACTTGGATGGAAACCAGGTGTCCAGGTTGTTTGTTGCCCTGCCTCTCTGTTTTTCTTTGTACTTGCAAAATAAAAAACACACTTCTATTCTATAAAAAAAAAGAAATTCTTTCATAATAATCAGAATAAGAACAATTGCATGCTAAATGTTGCAACACAAATCCATCTACAATATTATCAAATCTGCATGTTGCATAGAAGCTAGGCCTATAAGAGCAGTCATACTGTATTAGAGTGTGAAGATAGAACAAGCTGATAGCATTAGCACCGCTCAGCTGTCATGATGTGTTGGCAAGGCTAAAGATAAGGCCCTACTGAGAAGGAAAAACCTTTCGAGTCTGCAAGACAGCAGCCAATTTTCTTTCCCCCACAGAGAGGACAGAAACACCTGGGCCTTTTGGAGGTGTACTGAATAGTGCCACATCACCGTCTGGCCTTTCTTGGCTGATTCCTACATCATCAGCATATTAGCTGGCAACTCAACTTTAAGGAGTGAGTCACGGATGTTTTTTTTATTTTTTATTTTAACATAAAAAATATGCTCATTTTTATTTTAATGCAACTCATTTCCAAGGAAAGCAAGCAGAGCCAATCATGTAATCCCAGATGAAGTATCTATTTAAACCAGCTTGATGATAACCATTTCATATGGTTTACTTGGTCAAAGCTGGTCATTAATGGTCTTTAGTTTGTCCAAGAATGTTTTAGGCAAGCTGTAGTGATGGGTGATTCATGAACAAATCGTTCTTCTGAGTCAGATAAGTGAATCGTTTACATTTCCACTTATGCATTTGGCAGACGGATTCATCCAAAGCAAGGTTCTTGCTTTCCCTGGGATTCGAATCCTTGACCTTGGCATTGCTAGTGCCAAAACCTGTCTGAATGATTCTTTCATGAATCAATCCGAGCAGATGAGTCAATTAGCTAGAACCGAGTCAACAACTAAACTGAACTGAACTCAGATGCACAAAATTACAATGAACACCCTTATTAATACAAAGCTTGGTGAAAAACAAGCTTTTAATGTTGTTTATATGTCTATGTGGTGTTTTTAATATGCTTTAAGACAAATTATGTGCAAATTCATAGGTCAACACCATTGTTGAGTATTTTCTCCTTAAAAATTGCAGTTAACTAAAGACAGACTCAAAAACGCGGTTTAAAAATCGCTGGTGTTTCTGACGTCTACCTTGTAACCAATCAGGCCAATGTGTGATCGTCAACGAGTGGAACTGGCGCGAGTGAGTGGAGGCGGGGATAATTTGCATATTCATAGAGGTATAATGAGGCAAGGGTGTAGAGTTACATTCAAGCTTTTTTAAGGCATGAAGATTTTTTTTTGTCAAGGAAAAAACTTTTAAATATGTCATTTTGGTGATCAAAGATGAGTTTTAAGGGATAAATTATTGATTACAAGGGGACTTTAACAGACTACATGATGATTTCAAGTGAGCACTGAATAGGTTTTTTTTTTTAATCGGTTCCCTGAAAGTATTCAAAAGATCTGATTCACTGACATGAATCAAACTCCACATTTCTAAGTAGTTGATCTCGGCTAGCAGCTGAGTGAACCATCATAGTTAACCAGAATAGGGTTAGTAGACCAACTTGGCCAAACTGGTGGGGTGTCTTAAGCAGTTAACCAATGAGTAATCAGTCTTACTTTTCAGATTCAAATTAGATCAATCTACCTTTTTATGTCACTGACTTAAATTAGATTAGCTGACTAACTTGTAAGACTAGTCAAAGCATTTCAAGACTATTAGGCTACAAGGAAAAATTGATGATCAATTATACCAAATAATGCTCATCTATATTTTAATTTAATGGGGTTTTTTTTTCCTTAAAGGCACACTGTGGAACTTTTCAACCTTTATAATATATTACCAAAACCCATTGAGATGGTACATCGACTTACAATAGGTTGAATGACACGTCTGCCGAAGCCTGAAGGTGTCTGTATCGCTTTTACTAGCACTATGTAACTTCGGGTTTCGGGTAGGAACCCGAGCACAAAAAGAACTACAAAATTCGACCGCTTTACGGCATACGTCACTTCCCCCACCACCCCAACTTCCTCAAATTCTAACGTGAGAGCTCAACTCGCGTTTGATTGCCGGCGTCTGTATGTTGTCGTCATGGCTGAATCAACAGCTACTCGGAAGAAAGCGAAGAAAGCGAAGATTTTGTCAGAGGAGACCAAAAAAAGAAAAAGGGAGAGTTTAAAATAAACATCGGCATAAAAGTGTATATATGTAATATTTACTGCGAATTCGTGTAACAAAACTGATATAAGTCACAACATACTGCCGTATACAAATGTAAATGTTTTTTTTTCCTTTCAGCTCATATATGTTTGTATTTGTGTAAAAGGAAAAACAAACTGAAGACTACAAATAACGGAAATATGTAGTGAGTTATATCAGTTTTGTTACACGATTTCCCGACTACTCGATTTCATCTCCAACCCATTGCAAAGAGATCCTGAAGACGTTAATTGTTTGCTTCAGGTGTGTTTGATTAGGGTTGGAGATGAACTGTGCAGGACAGACGATCGGCAGGAGCAGGATTGGGCAACCCTTGTCAATGCGACTTACCTGATCAGACATTGTTTTCTGCGTATGCTACTTTTATTCAATTTGTTTTCTTTATAGGATTTATATTATTAATCTTATATTTATATTATTATTTTGGTCAGTAGTGAATCGATTAACTTTCTCCAACATACAAATCAAATGCCGTCTGCACACACATAAAGACACGGGAGGTTGACCGGTTGACTGTTTGTTGACTTTTGCGACAATGCTGCGGCGCTTGTGGCCACTAGGGGCACTAGACGTGAAAATTACAGGTCGAGCGCACCCTAGTGGCCAAAAATTCCACAGTGTGCCTTTAAGATACAGCATGTAAACAGTCCTGAAACCCTCATAAAGATCATTTTTTTACAACTCACCAGACACATTGAAGGTGCAGGTTGAGGTACCGACTCCATTGCTCACTCTGCACTCGTAAGTGCCATTATTAGAGTTGTCTAGTTTGAACCGGAGCTGAGGGACACTTTGAGGGTCCACCGGAGGGGTTCGGATGGGCATCGCATTACGGTACCAGCGGGCGTTGGCTATTCGGTTTGGATTGGACTTGAGAACCACACAGCGGAGAGTGACTGTCGAGGACGTTTGAGAACGGACATCCAGCAGGACTGGATCCACAACAGGAGGGTCTGGTAGAGAGAAAAACAATATTATTTTTTGCTGCATATTTTGTGCACAATTATAGTTTAGCAGTCACTTCTCAGCAATATCATCTATTTTGGTCTGCTGTGCTGAAATTCTGGCTTTTGAAAAACAAAAAATACTTCTATTATGCATTTAAAGATGTTCACTTTGCCCTTTATTTCTTCAGAGGAAGTTTCTCAAGTAGCGTTGTTTTTTATTCACCTGCAGGAAGAAAATCAATTTAAGGAAAAGAACAGTCATTGAACTGACCACTCTTGAGATTTTTACTGGAAACGAAGCCCGGCACCCAAGCATTTAGGACACATCGCATGAATCCATCGCACATGCCGACGACGTTCAGATGACAGATTGCAAGCTACTACCCGAATCAATAAGAAGGGGTCCACATTGTCTCAGCTAATTGCACACAATCAATCTATAAAGTGTGCTAGAGCTAGTGACTAATTACAGTCTACCAGGATCTGGTTAGACACTCTGCATGTATGGAGTGATGAGACTGCAAATTAGCAACACAGCACCTCAGGCATACATCAACAGTGCATTACTGTAACTAATAATGTGTGGAGACTGTGACAAAGCATCAGGGTGTAATTAACTCTATGAACTTCAA
This sequence comes from Rhinichthys klamathensis goyatoka, assembly GCF_029890125.1. Lineage (NCBI taxonomy): Eukaryota > Metazoa > Chordata > Actinopteri > Cypriniformes > Leuciscidae > Rhinichthys > Rhinichthys klamathensis. The sequence goes on from NW_026606615.1 coordinate 425,957, forward strand.
TTCAATGATTTCAATGACAAAATAATTAAAAAACCTTATTAGCTTCAGACTGATTTACAAATTCTTTGGTTGTACAGTAGGTCATCTTCAATTGAGAACCCTGTGAAATAGACATCGAAAATACACCTTTCCCAAAATGATTATCATACACATTTCCCACGATCCAACCAATTCCTGATCGATAAAAAAAAGAAGATCTTTCCTGTTTCACTTGGAAAATGTGTCAGATTACAGAAGTGTTTCGGGTTGTGAATGGTGTCTCAAATTGACTAGGTGACGTCAGTTGAAAAAGGAAAGTTGTGTAGGAGGCAGAGCAAGTTATCACATGGGGATGAAAAATTAAACAATGAACAAAATTAAACAAAGACAAACATTTTCCATTGTTTGTCTCCTGACAAATTGATACAGTAAGACAAGGTTTGTGTGTTAAGGAAGCAGACAGGGTCAAATCAGATTTCTCTGACTCGTGTTCACTCTCAACACTGCCAAAATGATCACAATGAAACCCATTTAAAATTCCCACAAGGTTCTGTGATTTGAGCTTTGGATTTGAGACAAAGAAAACAAACAGCGTGGGAGAGAAACTGGCACTCCAGCCAAACCACTCCATAAGTGGCACAATTCTTTGTAGTAAAAAAACAACTACTTTAAATTATTAAATCATTTTCATTGTCAACACATTGTCAACACACCCCACACATTGCACAAAATCATTTTGCATTTATTATAATACTTATTTTATACATTTTTGATGTTTACTTAACATTCATTTCTAGAAATGTTCTAGGCATGTCCAAAATTTTGCTACGAAGTTATGCAAACTTCATAGAAAATGAATAGAAATTACAGTAGAGCAGTGGCGATAGCAACTCCAGGGTCATGAGTTCAATTCCCATGGAATGCATGAACTTATACATTATGCATATTCATTATGTATAATGAAATTAATAAAAGAGCTCATATGATATTTTGTAGGACCTTCTGAGTTTATTTCCATTTTACTGATTATTTGTATTGATATTTACACTTAAAACTTATGAGCATGGTGAGGAAAGAAAGCAAGAAAAACAGACACAGACAAGAGAGAAAGAAAAGTGAAGTTGTGAAATGCATTACAAAAGGTGCCATGAATAATCCTGTATATAGCATTATAAATTCTCTTGATGTGACAGGGCGATCACCAGTGTTGCATTTCAAAGCAGTTTATGGCAAATGTTTATCTAAACATAACAGAAAGAGGTGATTTCCTCTCCTCTATTCCATAATAATCTATATCCATAATGAAGTTTACACCAGACTTTTTATTTCACAACACAACAGCTCCCATAATCAAACTATAATCTTCCGTCTCATGTGAGAGGACAAATGTCTGTAGCCAAAATATCACAGTCTTCATCCACCCAACAACAGTAGCGTTTACACGGACCCTAATCATTCGATTGTAACAAAGTCCTTTTAGCCAAGTCATGCCACTCGGCCGCCATCTTGGCAACGCCTCCGGGCAGCTATTTCGGACTAACAAGACCAGGCTCCTATCTAAATGAATGGGCAGAGAGTCAGAACTGCAGTTTCACTGGTCACTGGGACATAAAAACTGCATGTATAGAAACAGCAGTAAATTATGATAAAAATCGCTGAAAAAGTTTGATGACTTTGCCCCAAAATAAGGTTTAAAACGCCTTTTTCCCCACAGGTTATACTTTTACTACGCATGCGCAAGGGTTCTCTCCCTCTGTCGTGCGCACTCTACACAGTTTGAAGCACAGTATGTGCGAGCTCTTGCTCGCTCGCTCTAGATTCCGGGAGATTTGAACTAATTTGCGGGCATCGAGAGCCGCTATCAATCTGCGGGAGACTTCTGATGTCTGATATTTACACAACTCACACATACACTGCATATCAAATCTGCCGCCTTTTCGAACAGTAACGTATTTTGCGCTGTCGCAAACCTCAACTGTGTGCATGCGTCAGTGGAACCAGACGATAGGCTTAAATGTTTCCCGGCTTGACTGTTAAAAGCAGACGATTGGCTTTCCAGCGGGAGGGGCGGGACGTGTGCATACAACCACCATCTTTGGCGTTACGGGTTTTCCCTATATAGTTGTATTAAGGATTGATGTGAATTGATTGAAGTGGCATGTCTCTATATAAATAGTCTCTGATTGTAACCAGACTGGTGGCACAGTCCGGATAAAAAGTCACATGTAACCACGTCAATCGGAATGAATTGGCCAAATCTGATTCAAATTTAATTCGTATCGAATTGAAACCGAAACTGTAAAGTACTGCGCACGTGCAAAGACGTAGAAATGGCGCACTGACGTATGACGCGTGGAACGAGCTGTTGTTGTTGAATAAAGGGACTTGTGTCATTCTAATATTTTCCTTCAAGTCATCGTTTGTGAAGTGGAGCAGGACAACGTCCCACCAGTCCTTGTTTCGGACTCAAACAAAATTGATAAATATTAAGGGACAGATTTTAAATTAATCATGCAATGCGATTTACTAAGGTTTGTGCTCGTCAATTTACTGGTATTTGCAGCATTATTAGACACTAAAAAAAAAAGCTTGTGATTTTTGTAATCTTTTGATTACAAAAATGTATTTTTAATAATAAATGTTGTAATAATTAAATGTTTAAATGTAAAGGTATTTAAGTCCCTAATACAGTAAAAACTGCACATTTTATTGTGGCCAGCCTAAGGCACACCTGTGCAATAATCATCCTGTCTAATCTTGATATTCCACACCTGTGAGCTAGATGGATTATCTCGGCAAAGGAGAAGTGCTCACTAACACAGATTTAGACAGATTTGTGAACAATATTTGAGAGAAATAGGCCTTTTGTGTATGTAGAAAAAGTCTTCGATTTTTGAGTTCAGCTCATGAAAAATGGGGGCAAAAAAACAAAAGTGTTGCGTTTATAATTTTGTTCAGTGTAGAATGAGATTGTTCCTGCCAGGTTTGGTGAGATTCACCCGGCTAGCCTCTCAATGCGGTTCAGTTCCAGACAGACGCTGTCTGTCTCTCCAGGATGGGGTGTTAGACAGCATCCCCGTCTTCAGCTCCAGAGAGACAAGCAAAGCCACCTGGCTCATAAATCAGACCTGCCGTGGGATGAAGCACAGCGGTGGGCTCTAAACTGCCTCCATCCTGCCATACTCCGCATTAGCCGGGCCCGCTACACCAGCGATATTGACGGAAGATAGAAACAAAGGGACTGAGAATGTGAGGATAGACTAGATGTGTGGGGGAGAGGGTGATTCATACGAGCTCTTAATGAAGCTATCACTCATTTAAGCTGCAACACAGCATTCTGGGGTTTCTCAGGCCATAAATCCTTCCTAAGAACTCTTCAATTTGTTCACAGCATGCTCTGCGTTACATATGTTTGGGATATATTGTGTTTAAGTCACATGCACAACATTTATACTTTGTCTCTGATTGCACTGGCTGTGCAGATTCATTGACTGCGCTGTTTAATAACAGTATAAATCACGTAGCTGTTGTCATCCTTTATCATAATTGATCACAGGCCGAGCAATGACATGCTCCACTCACCTGAGACAAACTCGTTTAACTAAACGCCGTCTGCCAGATGGAAAAAAATACATACTGAAACAACCCCTGTTACACAGAATATGATAACAAAACAGCATCTGATCAATAAAAATAATCTAAAAAAGAGATATCGAAATGAGTTTGCTAGCATAGCAGACACATTTATACAAGTCTTTTATACACTGGCTATGACTTTGCCTCAACATTGATAACTGGACTAACCAGCGGACCAATTTCATTGCACAGCATCTCAAATGTTGGTTTGGTTGTTCTGAAATGCCTGAGCGAAAGTCTGTCATCAAAATGGTTTGGTATAATTAGCTCCCAGAACTGTCTCACACGATTGCGTTCCCAAACACCACACATCTGATAACATGACAGTGTTTATTGCATCATTTTTGTCATATTTTGTGCTAGTTTCCCAGGAAATTATGATTTTGCTCTTTTTTAATACATGGGATGGAAAACCGTGCTTTATTAGCAAATGTTTTATGCAATATTCCGATTTTGTGCACAAGTTAAATTCACAACTTTGGATGAAAACTTAGCTAGTGAGTTTTTGAAGTTGTAAATAAAACAAAGATTAGTAGACTAGAAATTGTATTAGTTTTTCTTCTATTTAACAAAAAAAATCAGGTTTAATTCAATGTGTTACTTGTCGTTTAATTTGTAATTATTTGCTCAATTTACTAGCAGTTTCTGACTGTTTTTCAATGCACTACAATTCACAAAACACATATTATGCATGCTCCTGGAATAATGTTTAGGGTTCAATGCCGTGTGTGGTGTGTTTGAATAATATCAGTCAAGCCACCTTTATTAATATAGTGCTTGATACAATACAATACAATCCACAATCTGACTTGCAGCAGCCTGTATTCATAAATCACACGTTCATTTGACGTTCATCAAGGTTTTTTCTCCATTTCGGTCACCTAATGGAGTTTGGGTTCTTTGTCACTGTTTGCTCAGTTTGGGGTTTAAAAGACACTGAATATTCAGTAAAATATGAAATAATTTGACTCCACTGACACTATCAGATGAGAACAAAACTTGAACTGAATTGAGCTGAATAATGACCTTATTGTCTTCTGTAGAGCTGCTTTATAGCTGAATCGAATTAGTTTAAGAATCGACGAATTTGAATTAAACTCAATCAACACTAAACTGACTTGAGCTGAATAAGAAAAGTCTTCTGTAGAGCTGCTTATAGAGAATGTGAAGCTACGTCACATGCTACGTCGTTGCATGCTGGGCCGGCGCCTCCATCTTAAGAGGATCGCCCTCTGCTACTAATGATGCCGAAATTAATACTCCTGCACCTTTTGTTTCGTTTTTGCCCTAAAATTAAATATTCACATTCACCATGGCATCAATTGCAGGGAAGACAAGCTATTGTATTGCATTGCACGATAATTTGATATTTTCACTGTAGTTTTTCAGAATTCACAATGCATCTGGTTACCATGAAAACAGAGTCACACGCTGGGCGCTCGCTGGTGCTTCAGCCGCTGGAAATGTCCAAATAAAAATACGTGTTCAACAAGCTGAAAGAAGTCGATCCATTTCTTTGTTGGAAACATTTAAATGCAACTGAAGTTTTTATTGTTGTCATTGTTAATATTGACTTTTCCATGGTCACGTAGGGGAATTAGAAATTGTGGGTAACATTCAGCGGACAGACACAGACACACATTTTTTATATATTTATTTCAACAATCAAACCTTGTGAAGAGTTTTGCAGTGGTAACGAGCAAGTTCTGATAATTCAGAAGCAAAAATACTGCCTTAAACTCACTAGCAGAAAGGCGGCGAGATCCTCCTAATATGGCGTCGAAACAAGACCTCAAAGCGGCGTGACGTCAGCTTCACATTCTCTATAGCTCTATTATTGAACAGAACTGAATCAACACGAGCTGAATAACAAAACAAATGCCTTTTTTAGACCTGCTTCACAGCAGAATTTAAATTTGTCTCATGTTTGATCAAGTTCGCATCATTGATTCTGTTATTTTCCTTTTTATTACTGCCAGTAGTGGTTTTTGGCGCGGGCGAACTAGGCAGCCGCCTAGGGCGGCATTTTTTCATGACACATGGGTGGCGGCACGAGCAGTTCAAAAAAAATCCTCTGCGCTGCGAAGCAGTTTCCTATTATCTATCACAGGGGTCTTCAACACGTCGCTCGCGAGCTACCAGCTTGTGGCTTGATTGGTAGCTCGCCAAGGGACCGTTTACATATCGCGTCTTTTGCGCGCTCAAGTTCGTTCAAATGTAGGCGCGCGGAAAGCGCGCTCATAATTGAAGCGACACGCTCATTTTTTCCAGGCGCAGTAAAATGAAAAAGTCTCTACTTTCTAGAATGCTGCAAACGCACTGCATGTCATGTGACAAGAACTAACTAGTCAGCTTCACCCTTTCCGTAACAACATTGAAAGCTCAGTCAACATGAAGGATGGGGGTCTACTCAAACACTACTGGTGTTTTTCTCTGAACTCCGTATATAAATCCTGAAGCAGAGCAACAGCAAGCGTTTTTCGGAGGTGGAAACCCATCAGCTACTAAACATTTGTCGTTGTGTAGAGTGCAGTGCATGGTTGCATAGCAACGACAGACACCACGGGAAAATCGGACCGAATTTTACTAAAAGATAAGCTAATGTGCATTTATAAATGTCAGTAATTTGTCTTTTTTGACTCATTCTTTTTATAAAATAATTATCTGAAATATGTGAGGTTTATCTTTTTATAAAACCTTTTTTGTCAAAACTTTATTTGAACTTGTACCAACATGTTAGTAGATAACATGGTGCAAGACACTCTTTTGAAATCTGGTCATCATTTTTAATGTTATTATTTTAATGTTTATGTAAACAAAAAGGGGGTCTCGCCTGGGGTGTAATTCAATGTAGAACCGCCACTGATTACTGCCACTGTAAAAAAAGAATATGATCAATGAGTTATGACCACATATGTTTTTACATTGCTTTAACTCATCAAAATAAGTTAAGCAATTTTCAACTTTTTTATAAGTTATACAAGATTCAACTAGTTTTTTTTAAGTCAGTTTCATGTAATTTAAGTTGAAATGACTTAGTTAATTGAACATCCAAGTTAATTGTACAAAAATGTAAGGCAGCAACATTTTATTTGTTACAGTGAAGCTGCTTTGAAATAATCTGTATTGTATAAAGCACTATATAAATGAGGGTGACTTGACTTGACAATGGTAATGGTTCATGGCCTGAACCAGCAACTGTTTTTTTCTCGGCCACTATGCCACAGCTCCAAAAAGCTCTTTGCATTATGTGATGCTCACGGACAGATACTCCTCCTGTGCAGTGAACCGAGACACACTCAAATTCAGCATCGTCCTGTAATCACATGTTGCATTTTGAAGCAACACAAACACAGGATCTATTATGAGAGCACAGAGTGCTTTGCTCCGCTAATGGCTCGTGTGAAAAGGGCTGATGCGCATTGAGTGGTTCAGGGTTTAGCCCGTCTGTCTTTTGTGTGGTTTTGCGCAGCTAGAGCGCTAATGAATTCAAGGCTTTTTAGTCTGGCACTTACAAAACGCGCTCCACGCAGGCTTCATAATGCATTATGAAAACTCTGAACGCATTAACACTCCCGATGGCCTGAAAAGCTGCATCTGAAAATAGCAGGATCAAAATCATTGATAATGGCCCATTGGGTCTTAATGGAAAACACATGTCACTTTGGCTCGTTCGGTTGTGCGTTCGGAGACTCAATCTATCGTCAGTCAGTGTATCGCATTACAATCAAGATTAAAATCACATTAGAATGTGCGGCACCAAATCAAATCTAATCACCGCCATCGATTGAGACAATTTCACGATAGACTTCATTACCGCAGATGTCCTCTCTCAGGCAGGCACAGGAGTGCTGTTGATGCACTGGGGCTTGTCCAAACTGTCAAATGAGAAATAACATGTGATGTGTCCAATGGCCAAATAACTTCCTTCTGTGATCTTATAGAAAGGCTAGAGAGGGACTTCCTATGAACACATTGGAGAACCTGTAAGTGTTAACCCTTTAAATATAAATCCCTTAAGCGTTTACTGTTAAAACTGCTATACACTGTGCAATGTAGGGGGGGACTAAAACAACAAGTCAACCCACATAAACATGCCACATTGTTCACAACCCTTTTTACTTCTGCAATCAGACAACTTTTGAGTAGAATACAAGATATTGGATGGAAAGTGCTATTTACTCACTACTTACTTTTAAAGGGCCCTATTATACAACCGGCGCAATGCGGAGCCAGGCGCGACTGCATTTGCGCCCATGGGCGTTCTGGTCTGAAAACTATGTGTGTTCAGGCGCATTGTTGGTGCGTTGCTAATTTGAGGCAACCTGGTCTAAAGTCAATGGCGCAGTATTTATTTATTTTTGTTATTTAAAGAGCGTGTTAGTAATGTGTGCCTATAGGAGGGTCCACAACGCACGTACACTTTGTCCTGTAGATGGTCTGCTCACGCGCTTTAAAGGGCATATTGCAGGTTAGAGGACCCAACGAGTCAATGTATAGAAAAATAATGTAGGAACTAGATTTTCTTTAAAATATTCTTATAAATACGCTACAGAAGCTTCTGGAGTCGTTTTTTTAAGAAAATTTTACTTCCGTGTCTGAAAATGGGCGTGGCGGGCATGACGTAACGGGCGGGAGAGCGGTCGATTCAAACAACAGGAAAACAATGGATCGCAATGACATTTCAGACGCTGAGGAAATACTTACTTACAATTATGGACTACAGCCATACAATTATGAGCCTGCTATGCTGCCAAGAGAGCAGGGACAGGCCAGTATTAATGTCAGACAGAACGGTCAGAGACAAATTGAGTTGTGGTGTGAGGAGAACCAGTGGAGAACAGGACAGGTGTCTTGGTGAGAGACGTGCTTATAGATACACGTTCGCTAACGATATACACTGTGCTCACAATATTGTACAGATCGTATATCAGGCCAGCAGACATTAGTATGTTTAGGGTAGATTTATACTATTAAATGTATAAAAACTATACTTGAGTAGGCTATATTTCTATTGTAAGTTACTAAAACATACTCAAGTACATTTTTAAAACATGTTTTTCACCTGGGTTACAACATAAACAGAAAATGAAAGATTTGAATATTTAAACAATAGTCATTTTGTTTTTCAATTACAAGTTGCCTCTATTTAGGGCATGACTACCTATATCACACTATTTGATGCCATTGGTACAGTATACGAGTACGACGATCAATATTCTTGCTTCGGCATCCCATGTTAAACTCCATCATATCGCCGGGATGATAATCCTCCGATCTGAAGTGAAAGCTACACACGACCGCGTTTCTCGAAGCCGATGCGGAAGAGAAATCCCGTCTCTTCACCTGCACGAACCGCAGGCACGAAAGATATACAGCACCGTCCTTTTTCTTGTTATGGAAACCTGTGGACTCGATGTCCTGACAGGCCGGAGTTTTTGCAACCTCCACAAACACAATAATTTACCATGACGATGATAAATTGAAATACAAAAACTACCTAAAACACACTGACTCACGGCCGCTCTCACTGAATGCCAGCCTACTCTGCACTGAGCCGAGGCTGAGGCTCCCTGGCGTGACGTAAAATGATGCGATGTTGAAAAAAAAGCCGTTTTTACGAGCAGTCCAAGAAACGCTCACTTTATCTACTAAATTAGTGCCCTTATGTCGTTTTAAAACATTTTAAATCCTGCATTAACTTTTCATATGGTATTTTCAAACAAGTTTATATATTATTTTAGTTTTTTTTTTTACCTGCAATATGCTCTTTAACCTCGCACACGAGCAGATCCGTTTCCTCGCTAGAGAAGCGTTCAGTTTTTCCGTTTGCAAATTCCGTCATGCAAATAGCGAATCTGACAAGGCGCGAGCGCAACTGGCTTTTAAAGGGAATGGGAGATGACACTCTGATTGTTTTTTTTGCACGTTACGCCCAAAACACACCCATTATTCATTAAGAGAATAGGGACAACCCTTTCAGACCATGCATCGGGTGCGGCGACAATTTTTTCCGTCGTTAAACTAGCAAAACTGGATTCGGACTGGATTCTAAGTGCACTTGCGCCGTGCGCCCTTAGATCGTTAAAATAGGGCCCTAAATCCCTCAAGCGATTACAGTTAAGATTGCTATATAACATTTAATATAGTATTAGTCCTGTGCTATGTAGGGGGAGGACTAAAACAACAAGCCAACCCACATAAACATGCGACATTGTTTGCAAACCCATTTTACTACTTTTGAGTAGAATGCAGGATATTGGATGGAAAATTCAATTTACTCACTATACTTACTTTAAAATAGTCTCAATGTAGCTAGCTACTTATAGCTTTAGCTATAAATGAGTACCGGTAATTTAGTCAATTAGTCATTTGAAAGACTTACACTCTACGTTGAGCTGCACCTGACCCTGACGGCGTTTGATGTTTAGGCCGTTGTAAGGTGCGGTTTGGCAGCGGTACGCTCCCATCATGTCCCGCGACACATTGGTCAGGCGCAAGCGTCCATCGCGTGTTTCCACCACCCAATCCCCTGATGGCATGGGCAGGTCCTTGTTGGCACGAGACCAAAGAACGGGTGGGCGGGGCTTGCCATCGACCAGACACACAAGATCTGCAGTGCCGCCCTCACTGACATTGACCACACCCCCTCCGACTGGCACGCTCAGAACAGGGGGAACGACTGGAAAAGGAGAAGAGATCGTTATATTATTATATTAAATAACAGTTATGTACAAGAAAAATCAATGGACAACAAATAAATGGGGAAAATTTTACAAAAGAAGTTTTGTAAATCGAAATATGGAGTTTTATGAGATATTCAGATTTTTAAATGAAAGACCAAAATTTTCAACTTCAACTTCTTTCTATATATATATTTAGCTTCAGTGACCCATGATGCTCACAACTGCTATTTATTTATTTATTTTTAAATTTGCAACCTCTTGTGCCATCATTAAGCAGATAAGCAGATAATAATTTAACAATTTATTCCATTTTATAACACCTCTTATAATCTATATATGGATATAAAATATAAAAATAGGCATTATAGTCTAGCTATATAGAGCATAAAAAACTATATTCAAATGGATTGACTGATTGATTGATTGATTGATTGATTGATTGATTGATTGATTGATTATAATGTTAATGTTACAGTTGTCTATCAGGCCAAAACAGGGCCAGCTGCCAAATGAACACCACGTGAAAGAGACGAATAATGTGATGCAATAAAAATATATATTGCAAATAGAGAGAATACTACATTTTTAGGTAGCTACTGTGTTAAATCTACTGGACCAACACCAAAACACAAAGGGAAAAAATATACAAAATAATGATCGTACAGGGATGGACAGACTTCAAACAAAAGGAAAAAAAGATCATAAACACGAGAGATCAAGAGAGTGTCAGATGATGCGATTGATCATGTCAGGTACTGCGGTCAGAAACACAGAGAAACTCCAGAGAAGGTCGAAACTTCAAGAACAAAAAAGAAGAGGAACTCAGAAAAAACAGCTTCCTGCTGAGATGAGAGAGAGCAGATCAGAGAGGACTCAAATGCATGAGGGCATCTGAATTTCCCAGAATTCAACAGTTTACTGCCATCAACCTAACAGAATGACCATTCCAACATTATCACGGTTTACCCATGAGGCATACAGACCCGTTTAACCTCTCTGATAGCGGTGAGAGAAAAAAACTCAATAAACATTGTGTTGTAAAGTAAAGTTATATATGTGAGGAAATATGTGTGCTGTTGTAGTAGTTTCTTTCTGTCTTTATCAATGGCAAAAATAAATAGATAAACAAAAATGATGTAAAAACCAGCACACTGCTTTATCTGCTCCCATAAATCTTTAAAGCATTCCAACGTTTCGACCAAACAAGTCCTCAACAGGCAATAAGAACATCAAATATCAAGGGATTTTACATTAAAGAGACATGAAAAAAACCCATTCAACCCATCCATTCATTACATAAAATACATGGGGCCCTATTTTAACGATCTAAAACGCAAGTATCAAGCGCGAAGCGCAAGTAACTTTGTGGGCGGGTCTTGGGCGCTGTTGCTATTTTACCGGCGGGATAAATGACTCTTGCGCCCGACGCAAGTTTAAAAGGGGTTGGTCTGAAATAGCTTCATTATTCATAGGTGTGGTTTGGGCGTAACGGGAAATAAACCAATTAGAGCGTCATCCAACATACCCTTTAAGAGCAGGTGTGCATGTTGCATGGCGGATTGCTATTATAACGGCGGATTTACCAGGCGCGCGCCAGGAGCGGTTCACAGCCAAGGAGACCGACGTTCTTGTCAGGACCGTAAAAGACAGAGAAGTGACGTTGTATGGGGATGGGAGATTTTTTTTTTCCTGGTTCTTGACGGACAAACTAATTTGTCAGATCTCCTTATAGACATGTGTCTTGCCACTATTGGGCAAACAGGTGTGATCCGTCATTACTACAATTAGCCTGAAAAATTTGGGTAAATGTGTAAGCTAGATTTAGGCCTACATTTTTTTACATCTTCATGGACACCACAATGATTTCCCTCATGTGTTAATATTTTTCCTTGTTATAATGTATGATTTGCAAAAATAAAAACTGCTGCATCTGTGTTGATGAGAGAATCAAAGTGTATGCGCGTTGTGCACCCGCTACATTATGGCCAAGCATGCGCTCAAAATAGCATTATGAACAATGCGCAACGCGCCACTGACTTTAGACTAGGTTTTTTCTGGTCAGTGGCGGAATTGTTTTCTGGAACTGCAAAATAGCATGAGGGAAAGTTTGCGCCGAAACACGCCTCCTTTTTGCGCCGACCCGCCCAGGGAGCGCAAGTTCATTTCCTAGTTTACCGACGTGTGTCTGTGGAGGGAAAAGCCCGCTTTGCGCGGGTGCAAAATAGGAATGATACATGCGTCAGTGTCCAAAGTTATTTGCGCCGGGTGCAAGACTAACCAATTATTAGATGAATTGCTGCAATATATTAATGTTTTATGGAAGCAGACAAAGTTTTTTTTTTTTTTTATATATATAAAGATGGCAAAAGAGGTCAAATTTATTTTTAATTTTCCAAACATGTTAGGCTCGCTATCTGACCATAATGCTCAGCATCCAGATCTTTGTCAAGATAAGCTCTCAAGGTGTGAAAGTTTGAAAGTAATGAGTCTTAGTTTGAACACTTGCACTTGCTAAGATGGTAGATAGAACAATAGAGAGAACAACAGAACAATAGACAGACAGACAGACAGACAGATAGATAGATAGATAGATAGATAGATAGATAGATAGATAGATAGATAGATAGATAGATAGATAGATAGATAGATAGATAGATAGATAGATAGATAGATAGATAGATAGATAGATAGATAGATAGATAGATAGATAGATAGATAGATAGATAGATAGATAGATAGATAGATAGATAGATAGATAGATAGTTAGATAGATACTGAGAAGAAAAACAACACTCATCAAACCATTTCACGGGGTCTTCCATGTATGTAAGCAAAGAAAATCACCTTTTAACAAAGCAAACAACATCATCAGCAACAAGCAGAAGGCACAAGATCAAAGGGCCATTTCACAGTACGAGCTCAACAAGTGAGTTCCTAAAGCTCTGAGAACCCTTTAGCATTACAATCACTCTCACCGCTGCTCTGCGTGATGTTCACGTCTACTCGCAGTTCAGGAACGCTGCTCCCGGGGAAGTTGGCCACGCAGCTGTAGGTGGCCTGATCTCTGAACTTCATGTCCACGATTTCCAGGCTGCTGGTACCAGGCGGCATGTCTGGGTCACTGCGCAGCACGATGAGACTGTCGGTGGGGATGATGAGAACTCCGTTCTTGTACCAGGTGTAGTTCACCTTGTCCTGAGGCTGGGCGTCAACGTGACAGGAAAGTTTGAGGTCTCGGCCCATCTGGATGCTCTCGCTGTCTTTGTTGGAGTCCGGCGTGATCTGGAACGTTAAGTTCTTCATGGCTAACGGAGAGAGTGAAAAAAGATGAACAAAGTGAAAAAGAAGCATTTGGGTTATTATTAAAACTGCCAGCTGTGGTTGCCAGAAATTTAACTTTAAAAATTTTAGGTTTTACAGACTTATATTAAATTTTTATAGTAAAAAAACGTATTTCATTATCTGATATAATGTTAATTTACCTATCTATTGAAGCACTAATACCTGTTTTGTACCATTGCAATACACTGACAACCACCAATCACAGTGGTGGTGGAGTCACATGATGAATCAAAGCTCATCACAAGCAGCTTTTTCACTAATTGAGAAAGCTAATATACTATTATATAAAAGGACTATATATTCACACACAAACACTAAACATCATCATGGTAACACGCATACAATTTAAAAAAGGCAATAAACATTAATTTAACAACATTAAAGGTAACATAAAACCTTATTAAACATAAATAACTCATTAGAGAAACTATTAAAAAAACAGTTATTTCAGCAAAAATACATCAAATGTGAAGTGTCAGGCAGGGAATTGTGGGAATGTCAATTTACCATTTCTCACTGTAAATTATACAATGACTTGTTCTTTTTTACTTCCAAAACCTGTAAATTTGACGGTATTTTACGGTTAGATGCATCATAGTTATTCACTGTATATAGTATGGTATATAGTCTAGTATATAATTTCTGTTAACCAATTAACAGTTTTTCACTGTAGCATTTTTACAGTCTTTTACCATTAAAATCACGATCATTTTTTAAGGAAGCGGTTTAAAATGGATTAATTTCAGAAATGTAGACTTAGAACAGACCCAATGTTTAAGAATATCAATACAGCCCTGCCTTCCAGTATCAGCTTTCCAGTATCATATTTATGCGAAACCATCTCAGACGTCTGCTTCACCACAAGTGCATGTAATCACGAGGAAAAAAAGTGCAATTTGCATGATAAAAATAACGACTCTGTCATAAACTGCTTTTAAAGATGAGAATAATGAGCTCAAAGGCAGTATCACAAACCCAGCCAAGCCCCGTCCAAGTCTTACTGCCGTAATTTGTTAGTACTGAAGCACAATTTATAACTATAACAGCTTAGCCGCGAGTTTATGCTCTGACAGTATGAAAAACGACCCTGCAGGTGGAGACAGAAACTTCAGCGCCATATGTTCATTTCAACAGAAGGGTGCCTTACCTAGATGATTGGCTGAGCTCACGCGTCTGCGGTACCTGCGTGTGTGTTTGACACAAAGTGAGCTCATTACCGTCAACAGAGACGGATCCAGTGTGTGCAACCCGTGCATTACGAAATAAGACCATTCTACTGCTAATTACCTCCATTCCTCTCAAATTAATTGGAGTAAATAAAAATGATTAAAGAGGCTAAGAATAGCTCCGGGCCCTGATGAACGTCGGGCGTTATGGCAGCCGTTCCTGAATCACCCTCACGGCTTGAGGAGTTTAACACAATCACACACTGCCAAGAGAGCTAATTACAGTTCAACCGCTAACTCACGCTCACGCCACATAAACACACGCTCCCACGCATACATATGAAGGAATCTAGCTCTGCGGTTTTTCTGCTAAGCGTGAGACAGACGGGAAGTCACAACTCATTCAAATGCGTGTCAATCAAGCGGTCTGAGGAATATGTAAACTTAAATTGAATCTGATAGCTTGAGATGTACTTAATATTTCAGCCGTTAAAAGTGAGGTCATTACTGTGCCAGCAAACAGAAGCACAGAAATAAAGACCAGGGTTGTGTGAAGTTCTGAACTGAAGAATTGGCGCGCACTCAGTTCATGAGTGTGAATCTGAATTGAATTGGCCACACCCACAAGAGCTTGAATTACAGTTTGAATTGGAATGACAGAAAGAAGAATTTACTGAATTGTAATTTAAAGAACTTCAGCTCAACAAGTGTTCTGCCACTATCCACATCCATCTATCTATCCATCCATCCATCCATCCATCTGTCTATCTAATATCTATCTATCTATCTATCTATCTATCTATCTATCTATCTATCTATCTATCTATCTATCCATCCATGCATCCATCCATCCATCCATCCATCTATCCATCTATACATCCACCTATCTATCCATCCATCCATCCATCTATCTATCCATCTATCCATCCATCCATCCATCCATCCATCCATCCATCCATCCATCCATCCATGCATCCATCCATTCATCCACCTATCTATCTATCTATCCATCCATCCATCCATCCATCCATCCATCCATCCATCCATCCATGCATCCATCCATTCATCCACCTATCTATCTATCCATCTATCCATCCATCCATCCATCCATCCATCCATCCATCTATCCATCTATCCATCTATACATCCACCTATCTATCCATCTATCCATCTATCCATCTATCCATCCATCCATCTATCTATCCATCTATCCATCCATCCATCCATCCATCCATCCATCTATCTATCTATCTATCTATCTATCTATCTATCAAATCTATCTATCTATCTATCTATCTATCTATCTATCCTTCCATCCATCCATCCATCCATCTATCCATCTATACATCCACCTATCTATCCATCTATCCATCCATCTATCTATCCATCCATCCATCCATCCATCCATCCATCCATCCATCCATCCATCTATCTATCTATCTATTGTAGCCATGGTCAGATCTGCCATTTTCTTAAACTGCTGGTTTTGCATTCTTTTAATTCAGAGACTGTGACAAAAGTAAGGGTCATTGGGACTGTTGATTAGGTTACCGAGTCAATCACAAAGTCTCTCTGTTGTAATTTGCCACACAAAGCAAATGGGGCTTGGATTTGATTGAATTACTGACTCTGATTCACACACTGGCTTTGCCACGAATGGTTAAACAAAGAAATGCATTGCTTATCACGCTGACACAGACATGTGACCAAAGGGCCCATCTTGGAATCAGGATCACGTGGAAGAACCCCTCCGAAGGTGACAAGACGAACATTGTCCATTCAGATAAGCGCACACACGTGGAATCCCCCTGGGGTTTTTCGCTTACACACACAGAAGAGAATTGTAAGATTAGACAACTGGCCATTGTAGCAGTTGCTTAAACTCATCAAATTCGAAGCACACACGCTCACACGGGACTGGTCGCGAGTTCACCGCGTGACCAACGCTGGTTGAACTTCTGAACACCCATTTACACACACGGAACACTCGGAACACATGGGATCAAAAAAATCCCCTTTTGTAAATGTATAATGTTTTGTGGTTGTGTTTTCATGATTCCCTGGTGACAAAACTGGTATAACCGTAAGCTTTTATGATATGTGATCAATTTAACATCCGTTTTAATCACGAAAATCATGTATCTGCATTTCACTAAGCCCTAGGAATGCCGAATTTGGTATGGTTGTAATCAGAATAATCAAAGAAGATTGAATCATCAACCCAGAATGTAATATGATGCATGCTTTTATTAATACTAGTTTAGAAGTGTATTTCGAACAAGTTTTATCCCCTATGCACATGATCCGGGAGGGCGTGAATCACAAGGTCTGCCGACCCGCCCTCCTGCAAAACGGTTGGATCAAACACTGAGAAAGGCGTGTCCCTCGCCCCTTCAAAATAGACCGCCACCTTATCCTCTGTGCAGTTTCCTACGCCAGAGAGAGATTCCTAAACTTTCCTGCTAAACTCCAGCCGGAGTTTTCCTTCTTCGTCGTTTTTCTACTTTGTTTTAAATCTAAGTTGCTTTCTTTCGATCTACCTCAGTTGATAGTTCGGTTTCAGTCACGAACGAAACAAGTTTAAGATTAATCGCCTCTCGTACGGGCCGCAGCTGAAGCAATCGCAAACATCTGCCTCCTACCGGAAGACGTGCCAGACAACTCCAACCACGCTGCCTTTGTAACACAACTCAACACAAAGGGACCGTGTTTAAATCAAGTAACGTACAAATCTCAATTAAGTGCTGCTTAAAGTTGTCTAGATTAATATTGGAATCCTTTGGGTCTCTGTTGCACTGTTTGAACTGTTCTGTCTCTCTCTCTCTCTCTCACACCCACTCTCTCTCTCTCTCTCACACCCACTCTCTCTCTCTCTCTCTCTCTCTCTCTCTCTCTCTCTCTCTCTCTCTCTCTCTCTCTCTCTCTCTCTCACTCTCTCTCTCTCACTCTAACTGTGTCTTTTTAAATACGTCATATTGCAATCCTGTATTAATTGTTTGTTTTGATATGCATATTATTTACTCCTGCGTGATTTTTAGTAGTCTATATAACCCTTAGTTTTGTGTTATTAAATTCCATAATCCTTTGAATCGAATCTGTCTCATTGTCCCATGATTGAAGTCTCTGTAATATGTCAAAGGTCTGTAAAGTTACCAAAGCTCTACCTCGGTTAACTATTTTAAACATCTGAAAGTGCCGTATACGAGCAGATTCTTCCGTGTGGCCAGCGGAAAATATTCACTCGGTATACAGGCAGGTAATCTTGTGATATAAGGAAGTTTTCATCTCAGGTTCGCAGGACGAACCAGGTGCCTGACAAACTAATTTGGAATCACATGTAAATTTACTCTGAAAATTAATCTGACTTAACTGACCTATATATCAATAATTACTACGATCGATCGTGTTAATTATTCCTATATGGTAATGTTTAGTCCATTCCCTATTTGGGATAATTTAATTTATGTATGCGATTACATATTCATTATCTAATGAATAATATTCCCCATTTGAGTTAAGTAATTTCCCCAAACAGACTCATTGTCGCTACACTATCTATCTATCTATCTATCTATCTATCTATCTATCTATCTATCTATCTATCTATCTATCTATCTATCTATCTATCTATCTATCTATCTATCCATCTATACATCCACCTATCTATCCATCTATCTATCTATCTATCTATCTATCTATCTATCTATCTATCTATCTATCTATCTATCTATCTATCTATCCATCTATACATCCACCTATCTATCCATCTATCCATCCATCCATCTATCTATCTATCTATCTATCTATCTATCTATCTATCTATCTATCTATCCATCCATCCATCCATCCATCCATCCATGCATCCATCCATTCATCCACCTATCTATCTATCCATCCATCCATCCATCTATGCATCTGTTTGAATTCAACTTTTTTTCTACATTCAAACTCAAATTGCAATGCACATGTGTACAAACAAGCACACTTACATCTCACAAGGAGGCTGACGGTTCTTCTTGCAGGGTTTCCCACATTGTTGAAGGCTGTGCAGTTGTAGACGCCGGCATCAGCGGGATTGATGGACCAGAGAGTGAGGGATCCACCTCGGATCACGGACCGCTGTGGGAGAGACCCAGGGTACCGAGACCATGTGACCGTAGGCGTGGGGAACCCAGCCGTTACCTCGCACGACAGCGTGACGTCTTGGCCTGGGTCCACCACGTACGTCTCGTTCACAGACAGCTTGAGAGCAGGGGGTGCTGGGAATGAAAGACAACAAACAGAAGAATGCATCATTCAAAGCTGGTGGGTTTCCTATTTATGTCTAGATTAGTGAGTCTTGCATTTACAGAGCAGAACAAAATGAGTGCAGGTGGTCTCGCTTTAACATGTGAACACTCCAAAGCTAGAGTGTCTCGACATGTCAAGAAGATCAATACTACCATCGATAAAAACATTTCATGAAGAATCACCTCTTCACTGCTTCTGAGTAAAGACCTAACAGCTATTCTTAGCATGACACATAACTCAAGTACCATGACAGACTCTTAACAGTATCTCCTTCACTGATTCCCTGATTCAAAGCCAAAGTGTCCTGTCAACTGATTTAACCTCAGCAACTGCTGAGCATTTAAGAAAGGACCCCTCGGACTCGAGACAACTTTAACTCACCATATACTTCACATGTACTTAAACATCATCCCATGATAATGTCACCCCAAAATGAAAAGAAGAAAAAAATCTAGATAAATATATATAAAACTTAATTAAAAAAATATATATATAATATATTATTTTAGGACAATAAAGATATATATTTTTTAATTGTGACGTTATTACCATGACAGTTAAACAGAAAAACACAATTACTTTTTTAATCATTTAAATCAGAATAAAATAAACAGTTCAAAAATACAAATAATACTATGTAGCCGATTTACTTTCATTTATAAACACAGCCACATCTACATTTCCTTAAGAGATATTTTAAGAAAATGAACGTAGATGTCGTGATGTCATGATTTTATCACATGATTGAACAAATTATCATTAAGCCAGAAATAAGCTTCACAGTCAGAATCACACATTAAAAATGACATTGTGTCCTTGTGCCTATAATAGAGATGATTACTGCCGCGGTGATAATTATTAAAGAGCACATACTGTTCATCTAATACAACATTTCTGTTTTGTGTATGTTCATTCATGTATATTGTTCAGAAAAATAAAATTAATTAGACTTCATGAAATCCACTCTTCAGGTTTAATGTCAATTAATAAATCACCTCATGAGCTGAAATACAAAGTTCTGGCATGAAACTCTATATGGCGCAGGCTAATAGGTTGTTAACTCAAATTCAATTCAATTCAATTCAATTTTTATTTATATAGCGCCATTACAACACCCAAAAAGGTGCACAAAGCGCTTTCCATAAAACACATAAAAAGACAACAGTATATAAAAATTGAAAGTAACTAACACAACTACTAAAAAGAAAACAAATGATTACGTGTTGAAAGCCTTCCTGAAAAGAAACGTTTTCAACTGTGATTTAAAAACACTAAACACAGTAATGTTACGAAGGGTAGTAGGTAAGGCATTCCACAAAGTAGGACCCTGGATGGCAAAAGATCGGCCTCCAAACTTTTTGCATCTAAACTTGGGGATAATCAAAGAGGTGTTCTGAGAGGAGCGGAGGGTTCTGGCAGAATGGTATACAGTGACCAGCTCAGAGAGGTAAGTTGGGGCCAGACCATTAATGGCCTTAAAAACAAACATCAGAACCTTATCCTCCACCCTAAAACGTACCGGGAGCCAATGAAGTGAACAGAGGACGGGGGTGATATGAGTATGTTTGTGGGTATTTGTAAGGAGACGGGCTGCTGCGTTTTGAACCATCTGAAGACGGTTGAGAAGTGATAGGTTAAGCCCAGTGTAGAGGGCATTACAATAATCCAGCTTTGAGCTGATAAATGCATGAATGGCTCTTTCTAGATCAGCACGGGACAGGAATGATTTCACCTTACTGAGGAGCCTAAGCTGGAAAAAGCTACTCTTAACGACTGCACCAATCTGTTTGTCAAAATGCAATCTATTGTCGAAAGCAACACCCAGGTTACGAACAGTGGATGCAAACTGGGGCGTGAGAGGGCCAAAACTAAGAGAGCTGCAAGGTGAGTCCTGCGTGAACAATATATACTCGGTCTTACCTTCATTCAAATGAAGAAAGTTTTGAGAGAGCCACCGTTTAATGTCCTGGATGCAGTTATGGATGGGGTCTAATGCTGAATGATTGTTCAAAACTACAGGAAGGTAGACTTGAAGGTCGTCAGCATAGAAATGAAACTGAACGTTGTGCTTAGAAATGAGTTGACCTAGTGGCAGCATATAAAGGGAGAACAGTAAAGGACCAAGAATAGAACCCTGGGGCACACCAGATGATAAAGGGGCAGCTGAGGAGGAGAAGTCATCAAGCATTACTGAGAAAGTTCTGTTGGTGAGATATGACGAGAACCATTTTAGCACCGTGCCCTGTAGACCCACAACATGTTGGAGCCGGTCAATGAGGATTGCGTGGTCGACGGTGTCAAAAGCAGCGGTAAGGTCAAGCAGCACCATAACCACTGAGTTTTTGTTATCCAAGGCTCTAAGAATGTCATTATGAACCCTCAGTAAGGCTGACTCTGTACTATGTCTAGACTTAAAGCCAGATTGAAATTTGTCCCCCATACCATGCAGATCGATGTATGACTGAAGCTGGGAGAAAACAAGCTTTTCCATAAGCTTAGCCAAAAATGACAGATGGGATATGGGGCGGAAATTAGACAGTACAAAAGGATCAAGGTTTGGTTTCTTAAGAAGTGGTCTAACAATGGCGTGCTTGAGAGGATTGGGAACAACGCCCAGACTAAAACAGCTATTCATGAAGGAGACCAGGAAAGGGCATACGATGTCGATGGCTTCTTTCAGAATCCTAGCAGGAACAGTATCTAGAGGGCAGGTGGTTGGCTTCAAGTCATGAACAGCTTTTTTAAGATCAACAACAGAAACCACTTCGAAATTCTCCAATACACATTGCGTCGCCTGGGAGGGAGTACTGACAACAGGGGCTGGTATGATAGTTTGCCTAACAGACTGGACCTTATCAATAAAATATTTTTTAAATACATTGCATGCATTAACTGAAGAATCATTCAATACAACAGGGGCTGGATTTATAACAGAGTTTATAGTACTGAATAAAATACCAGGACGGTGGCTATTGTTATTAATGAGCTTAGAGAGGTATTGACTTTTGGCTTCCTTGACTGCTCTCTGATAGATGACAAGGCAGTCTCTAAATAGTCTCAGTCTCTAAATGCGTGCAAAAACAAAATTCTCTATAGGGCACAGCTGATTGGTTCCTGCTGTATCAGTAGCCAATGAGTTTACTGCTTAACCTTCAAATACTGGTAGCATTTGCCTAAGCAGTGCAGCGTGCTTTCAGAAGCCCTCCACCTTCCCCAGCTCCACCTGCATAGATCTGCTTCGGCTAATTTATGTATGCTATATTGTACAGCAGCAGCATGTCTTACTTGCTCACAACATTGTCATATCCATTACCAAACACTTGAGTTAAAACTTGAGTTTCTCATTTTATGGTCTATGCAAAGAAATAATAAAATGTTATTTACTAAACACAGATGGCTGCAAAAAAGCTCCCTGTGTTTCCAACAGTGGCACAAAACCCCATCAATCCTCACGTAATCTGAATCTCTCAATCTGTTTTTTATGCATTATGTAGAATAGGAAATGACATCAGGACATGACGCAGGCCAGATTCAAACCTGCATACTCTGGAATCAACCTCTCTTATGCGTCACACAGCTCACCACAGTCGCTGAATGACATCACTCCCATCTGTGTTCATTATCTCTACAGTCTAAGTGTCATACTGTACCTGAACAAGACCAGACTGCTGTTAAGCATAATTAATTCATTAGTTAAAAATAAATGACTCAAATTAGAAAGCAGAAAACCTGCCAATGTGCTTTTCATCTACTTAAATTAATTGTCATTGGCAACATTTGAGCTCTGACTAGACTTGTAAAACATCCCACATTTAATGCCAGAAAATCTCATCCAATGTGAGTGTAATTAAAACTGATCCAAAAAAGTTGAACAATATTTTATAAAAGAGCATCAGAAGTGATTAAAAAATGCCTTCATTGAGGGTTAAAAGTTTATTGTAAAATAGCTAAATTGTTCCAAGACAAAAAGACAACCCTGCAACACACGTTTACACTAAATTAAAGAATCATCAGTATTTTTGGCTTGTCATCCAGTAAAAAAAAAGAAAAAAAAAAGAAACTAAACATGTTTAAAACAAGATTTAGAAACCAAACTATGTAAACTATGAAGTTTTGTTATCAGAGAGTTTATACGAATATATTTTTTTCTTGCCAATTAGCAAAAAAAGAAAAAACAAATTGTTTATATATTAATATTACATTTTTGCTTCTTAAGTAAATTGTTATAATAAATATTTTTTTTACAGTGTAGTCCAGATATTTGTCTCCTCACACTGAAAACATTTTTTGGTGTTGGATTTACTTTTGAAACCATTTTCACTCTGAAATTGCTAATAAACTTCACAAATAATTGCCAAGAAATGGCAAGTAACACATGGACTTTATCATGAAATTTTGAAAGACTGAAATTGGATTTTTCTTGTAAAACCTACTCCAATCATTTTGTTTTTTACTACGGTACTTCGAAAATAATGAAATTCTTTTATACAACCAGACGTTAAAATATACTAACCCACAAGAGACAAAGATATATTAATACAGTATGAGACCTTGATTCAATCATCCAAGAGTGGTTTAAATGTTATGTTCCACAAGCACGACAATCCAGGATAATCCCAAAAATAGGAGATTGTTCTAAAAGGGTGAATCTCACGTAACCAGTTTAGAACATTTCTGGGTCATGCTTCACCGCAAAATCAAAAGTAAATAAGCATAAAGAAATGTGGAAAAAAAATTTTTTAAGTTTAAATAACAAAAAAACGTTTATTTTATGTTAAATTTAGGAAAGTAAGCAGACCTGACCCGAGGCTGGTCGGATCTCTTCAAGATCTGCTAAAATCTCATGTCTCTATTGAGGCAATTGATCCTGATGGTCTCCAGATTCAGGCTTCTGTACTGCCAACAGCTCTACAAGCTCTCCGCCACATACAAGAATCTTATCTGTTCTACAAATAACAGAGAGATCACAGGGACTGAAACAGAGAGAGAGTCTGAGGAGGAAAGAAATTATGGCTTCAATTTCCCAGAGCGGTACGAAGAGGACGGTGCAGCATCAGTCCACTGTTGTCTCATGATAATGGGACTGATGTGTTTTACTGAGTTTACGCCGCTTTTACAAACTGCAGCACTCCTGTGCTCGACAAACAAATCACAGAGACAAATAGATAGAGGAAATTTCAGTTAAAAGAAATGAAGGGTCAGAAATTAACTTAGGATAAGACGATAGGAAGTGAGATAACCAGAACTGCAAGAAGAGGATGAGACTTGTTTTGTGTCTAAAGTTTTGTGGAGAATGCAAGCTCAGAGAAAAAAACTATATCCAAGATGGCGGATAGTAAATTATAAATAAACATTTCATTCAATGCTGAAAAGCATTGCTTATGTATCTACAGTAATCAGCCAATCACATGGCAGCAACTCAACGCATTTAAGCATGTAGACAAGACGATCTGCTGAAGTTCAAACTGAGCATCATAATGAGGAAGAAAGATGATTTGAGTGACTTTGAATGCATCATGCTTGTTGGTAGTATTTGTAGTATTTCAGAAACTGCTGATCTACTGGGATTTTCACGCACAACCATTTCTAGGGTTTACAGAGAATGATCCAAAAAAGAGAAAATATCCAGTGAGCGGCAGTTCTGTGGGTGAAAATGTGGTTCCAAAATATGGAACCTTGAGACCTTTCTGACAATATGTGTTTTGTCAAGATTAGAAAAGGTTTTGATCATAAATTATGAAACATGACGACGCCCAAAAGGGGTGGAGCCCGATTAAATAATTTAGAGTACCGTTTCTATGGCAACGCAACGTTCAATTTCAAAACGGTTTTCACAGGATGAATTCTGAGTTCGCAAGCTTTCTAATGATACCTAATTTATGATAACTACTAAAATATGTGATGTAATAAAAAAAGGCGATAAAAAATATATATTTTAGAGGATAATATATATATATATATATATATTATACTTTAGACTAGAGGATAATATTATTTTTTATTTTTGTATTGTCAAATACTAGATTATATGTTTTATTATGAACTTTTAGCATGAAAACCAAAGTTTCAATTATTAAAAGTGTGTGCGTCGACTTTTACTTGATTTAGATTTTTTAAGGTGTACTCCAGTCATAAATTCATCTATTACTGTTCCTACCTAATTTGTAACAAAAACAGTGGCAAAATATATATTTAGGAGTCTTAGACCTTTCCAACGATATATAGTTTGTCATGATTAGATTAGGATTTAATTGTAATATAGTGAGGTAAACTTAGGCATCCCGCTAGCGGGACGGTGACAGTTCAGAGCAACCAGCCAGTTTGTTTTGGTTGTATGTGCTATTTAAGGGTGAATCTATCTGAAATAGATCATACTTACTTATTTATATAGCATTTTTATATACCCTTTCACCTTCAGCCTGCAGATGCTAGATGAATCTGGCTGGGAAAGCCGATCCCTCTGCAATCCCACCTCATATTGAACTTTTTGAACTTTTGGAATTGTAGCTTAAAAAGGCAATAGAAGAGTGGTAAACTCAGTAGAGATGTGCCTGGTAAGTCACGTCTATTTTACATAGTGCTATCTGAACATTCATATTAAATGTTTTTTTTTTTCAGTCTCCTTCTAAGAAAGTTTTTCCTCCAAAACAAAAGATTCTACTTCTTAACAGTGTTAATTGACTCTGATTAATTACATTGGAATCAGATAAAGAATTAAATTTCACACATCATCCTCCAGCTGCTTTTTGTTCTGATTATTGGTTTTAAAAAAGCAGCAGCGTGTTTCCAGCCTTAAACTACAATAATAGGCCGGCGTGTAAAAAATTAATTGGAATAATAGCACAGCAGTCTCAGGGAATGGCTGAAACCACAGAAAGAAAGCCGAAAATGTGTAAAAAATGTTTTGATTTAAATCTATATCCGTATAAAAGAAATAAGTAAGTATTATTTCACAGATGCAACTTAACAAAGCATAATATTTTGATGTACTCTGTGATATCTAGTTACCTTCTACTTGGTGCTTCAATAAAAACTCAGAGTATCTTTAGATTTGATGCTGCTAACCTGACAAACTTTCCTTGAACTTATCCATTCAGTAAACACAACATTTCCACAGACAGACTGATCAAATAAATATGAGCTCTTTATTGGATTTGCCATCCAAAAGCAATAAGTACCGATTATTTCAAAGGCATAACTCAGAAAACAACCCAACGCCTGTGGTTTTCGTATATCAGTCACTGAGCTTATTCTAGAAAGATTCTATTGAAGGATTTAGGCGTAATAAACGCGGCCAAACCTTCTCTTCTCGGAAAGCATTCTCTGTCTCTTCTGAAGGGTGTCACTTTCAGGATTGTTCATTCACTTCAGTGTCACATCCGTCAATCACATGCGTCAATCACTGATGGCTTCGCCGCGGAGAAAAAAAAGAGAAGTAACGCGACAGCGCGGCAGATTAACGAGGCTATCGGAGCCGTGCTGCCGTGGCAACAGATGAAAAGTAATTAGTACTCAGCAATGTTAGACAAGACAATAACATAATTAAAGCAATTTATCCTGTCTTATTTAATGACGCCTGTCTCAATTAGTGCTGTTAAATAAATCATAACTGCATGCCAATGAGCATTCCGATATCATTTCATTTTGTCTGCAAGTTTTTCTTTTGATCAAAGTCAGACAAAATTATAATTATATTATTTGTTTTCTGTTTTCGAACAATGTTTTTACTAACTGTTTTAACAAATATTTGTACCTTTATGTTTACTCTTTTCAATCAAAAGAATAAAAAAATACAATAAAAAAATACAATAAAATGAAAAATAAAAATAAAATAAAAAAATAATAAAAATAAAATAAAAATGTAATAAAATTAAATAAATTAAATTAAATTAAATTAAAGTAAATTAAAGTAAATGTCCAAACTGGTTGTCCTCTGTAGGGACATGGAGATGCTGGATCCTTAAATAAAATAAACAAATAAAATAAAAAGTTTAAGTCATTAAGTATTTTATTAAGTCTTCCTATTGACACCAAATAACATTGGTTTTTTGTCCTTTTCAGAGATTTGCAGTCGTGGTCACTTGAAACTGTCACTGTATGTAAAATTCAGGATGGAAAAACATACATGCAAACAGTTTGGAACGACATGAGGGTGAGTAAATGATGACAGCATTTTCAATTTGGGTGAACTTTCCCTTTAACAGGCAAAGAGGCAAATGTCCTCTCCCAAGGGGAAATGAGTTTGTACATCACACACACACAGCCCATTCATCCTCATTACACCTGATGGTGTATTAGCGCTGTATATTGATGGTAAGGGACGGCAGGTGTGTGTAGCGAGACACAGACTGATCAATATCAGACGCATCTCCCCTCAGCCGCTCTCTGTTATGCATAAGGCACACTTTCAAAATCTGCTTTTCTATAGATAAGTCTCAGTTGTGTTCTTGCGTATGCATATGGAAGAGATCCATGTCGTATAAAGGTCAGGTGTCACTGTTTCTCACATTATTAGATCCACTGGTTACTTAAAGATAAAAAACTTTATTCATGGGTGGGGAATAGAAAGTCATTGAGCAGAGCTGACCTCAAAAAAGCCATTACCCACATGAGCACCACAGTTCCAACATCTCAAGAGCATTGCTATGTTCAGGATACTAACAACTTATTACCTACTGGAAAGTATACACTTTGAAAATATATATGAAATGCAAAAATAAACGTTTCAAACTCTACATATAGTAGAGTATGCTACATTGTCATCACATGACCTCATCACCTTGTGTGTGTGGCATCCGTTTTTATATTGCAAATAAAAAGTTTTTTTTCTACTTTATACTGTATACTGCCTCCTACTATGAAAATATATACGTATATGAAATGCAAAAATAAACCTTTCAAACTCTACATATTGTAGAGTATGCTACATTGTCATCACATGACCTCATCACCTTGTGTGTGAGTGGCATCCGTTTTTATATTGCAAATAAAAAGGGGTTTTTTTTCTACTTTCTACTATATACTGCCTCCTACTATAAAAATATCTATATGAAATGCAAAAATAAACGTTTCAAACTCTACATATAGTAGAGCAGGGATTCCCAAAGTGTGGTGCGCGCACCCCCAGGGGTACGCGAGCTGTCACCAGGGGGTGCGCGAGAGGAAAAATGCAATGGTGGTCTGTTTTTTTAAATAGGATTTTTTCCATACAAAAAAAAAAAAAAACATGAACTGTAAACATTTCCTTTGCAATCGCTTATATTTTAAATAAAAAAAACTATTATTTATTAGTTTTTAATAGAAACGTATAAGACAGCTGCTGTCTTCTTCCAAACAGAGCTCTGCAGCCGCTAGGCTATAATATGTCACGTTATCAACTTCTAAATTCAAATGTGCGTTCGCGCGTTGGCTGGCGCTTAGCCAGTGCTGTCATAGCCAATATCACTATTGAGTGTTTTCAACCACATAATGTTTATTTTAAGTTTCACACATTTAAATACACATAAGTACTAGCAAAACAATGATTTTGATTTTGCTGATATCTATGGATAAGGAAATAATAATCCTTTTCATTATAAGATGACACGTTTTATTCATATCAGATACACATTTTGTAGAACGTAGCTTCAGATTTTACCCTATTCTTCTCCCAGTTCACCAGCCTCTTACGTTCATGTATTTCGTGAGAAGGGGAGAAACTGACGTGTTGTAAATCCAACAGATCTGATTCTTCTCTGAACTGTGGCACAAACTAACATGACGCCGCCCATCGCGCATACAGCTCAACTAACGCAATCGTTATGAAGGCGTTTAAACAACACAACGCGTCCACTTACACATATTTGACAATCGGAATATCAGTGTTTCGTGTATAGCTAATACATTTGTTGTGAATATTTTTGATAAAAAAGGAAAAATGACATAAGCAGATCCTCACATTCATTCAGCGCTGTGTTGTGGTTGCGCTGTGTCCCGTGACAAGCAATGACGCGTCACCATGGAAACATTAAAGTGACAAATTCACTTTAGTGGTCGCATTGGTGTGAAAGGGTTAAAAGTGGAAGCTTGTGCGTAGCTTTGTTGCATTATATTGAAACTTTGTTGATGTTGTTATTGTCATGTGTGTTCTGGTTATTTGAGCATGATAAAACATGAGTCTTTATATGGCAATAAAACAAAGTTTTGTTGCGTTTTTTTTTTTTTTTTTTTAAGTGGGGATTGGGGGTGCGCAAACCCGGTTGGGACATAGAAGGGGGTGCGCAAGGAAAAAAGTTTGGGAACCGCTGTAGTAGAGTATGCTACATTGTCATAATTATAAATTAGTCAATTTATGTTTAATGACTTTTGACTTGTTTTCCAGTAAGTATCAAAAGTCCTCCAAGAAAGATTTCAGTTTTATACTTTAATCAGGAGAAGAAATCTGACAGTGAGTGAGTGAGTGAATGGTGGTATTTATATAGCGCTTTTATATGTACTACTGTACACCCAAAGCACTTTACAATCATATCAGGGGATCTCTCCTCAACCACCACCAGTGTGCACTTACAGTGCAGTAAGAGAAAATAGAAACAACGATTATACTGATGAAGATACAGTATATTGTCTGAAAAACAGGCCTTATTATTTATGCAGTGTTGCCTCACAAGTAAATGTATCTTGTTTAACACATTTTTAGATATTTTAACCAGAAAACTATACAAAATACGTGTGCCATGTAACAATCACAATATTTCTTCAGATTTATTAATCTTAATGGACGTCCAGTGCATTGAATTATGGGATGCAGTATAGTTTACTGTACATCTCATCAAATATAGTAGGTCATCCCAGGTATTTTATATTCATACATAAAATGCACATACTATACAGTCTACATAATAAATACTGCAGAGATAGTAAGAGAGTAGTATGTTAGTATGCTATTGTGAACACAGACTCCATCTTTCTCTCTCTCACACACAAATGGACGGAAGGAGGGAATATGTGTCAGTGACCAGTGAAGCAGTGTGTGTGTGTGTGAAGGAGAGCGTGTCACCGGAGCAACAAGTATAGAGCGATTGGACATCCGCTGTCTCTATCGCCGTGGGGACCAGGCTTGTGCAATTAAGCCCAGCCAATTACTGGCAGCTAATGGCTCAAAGGGACAGAGACAGAGATACATTAACACAGCTAACCAACGCTTAACCAACCCTTTATTAGACACATCCTAGCAGGGAGACAATGACCCCTAAAGCACTAGCACATGTTAAGCGATACACATTAACCCACACTGCATTAATTAACATATTTCCGACGCCAGAAATTCACCCCCGTAATTTGAGCTACAAACAAACCATTTGTGTTCAAACCCTCTAGACATGAACAAAGACAGCCTACGGAGATTACAAAAGCACTTCAGAGAAAACACACTGTAAAGCAAACTTGCAAAAGTGCCAGTCAGGGAACAGTGTGTGTACAAACTATAATGAACTGAGTGGAGGCATTTTAAAGCTCCAGTCCAGCTCCAGGGAGATTCAAGCATGTCTTTGCGCCATTACGCCACATCTGTACACATAAAGAAGAGTCTCGGCTAGTCGGCTATGAGTGTGAGGATGTTGGAGGTGGAGATTTATAGCCTTTTCTCACAGCACTTGATATAAATAAACCTATTAATATGATGGCGGATCCAGAAAGGTTCAAAAGACGATCACCAGTGACAACTGGAGATTCACCCGTTGTAAAATGCAAAAGACTTTGGACTGAGAGTTTGGAAAATGAGACTGCAACTAGCCAATGCGAAAACAAGGATAAATATCTGAATGGCTTTAAATGTACTCACGCAATGCTGATGTTGTTAACATTAACAATTTGGGAACAAAGTATAATTTGCATGGTTTGACGCAATATGATAAGCAATCATTAGATTTAATCAGCGCGATTTACTGCAATGTTTTTTTTCCTTAGTTGGTCAGAAGACCAAAAGTGGATGTTACTTACTTGTTCAGATTACATTTTAGGGTGAAAATTATTATGTTGGTCATACTTCCAAAAAGTATAATCTGTGATTCTGAATGCCAGTATTCGCGCGGTGATTGACAGCTGCACATTCTCCTCAAAACATTGGATTCATCCGCGCTGTGCCGTGCCGAGGTACAACTCACGTAAAGTTGATAATTCCGCGAATGACTGCAATTGCAGATTTTGAACAGAGATGGCGACAAAGAAGAAAAACTGCGGACTGCAGCTTTGCATAAATGGACAAAACTGTCAACAAATAATGAGGATTCATTTATATGGGATTGTTTTAAAAAAAATTGCCTTAAAAAAGTCAATAAAACTAAATATGACTGAATCTAGGTACATCAGATTACAGCACTATGTGGTTTGGTCATAGACTGGAAAAAAAACATGGACGTAGTGTCTGTGACGTCACCCGTGGTGTTTCTGAAGAGCATTTTTGAAGCCCAAAGTGGGCGGAGCCGGCCATCGCCAACTTGGCAGCGAGTCACCACGAGTCACTCCCGGATAACCGAAAATGGGCAAAGAGACGGGATTAGCTGAGGTGAAGTGACAGCTAACAGACAGCAGACAAACGGCTAGTAGAGACATCAGCGCCAATCCACCTGTCACTCAAAAAGCCACGCCCTTAATTATGCAGAACTTTAAAGGGATAGTTCGCCCAAAAATGAAAATTCTGTTGTAATTACTCACCCTCATGTTGTTTGTTTTTTGCGCACAAAAAGTATTCTCGTCGCTTGATAAACATAAGATTGAGCCACTGTAGTCACTTGGACTATTTTAACGATGTCTTTAATAACTTTTCTGGGCCGGCAAGTTCAATCCCTGAAGAAGCCTATGGAGGAGAGATCCAGCTCTCAGATTTAATCAAAAATATCTTAATTTGTGTTCCAAAGATGAACAGAAGTCTTACAGGGTTGGAACAACATGAGGGTGAGTAATTACTGACAAAATTTTCATTTTTGGGTGAACTATCCCTGTAAGGCTTAATATAATTTAAACGGATGAGTTATAAAAAAAATTCACCCCCTCACAGTTGTCATGAAGGGCAAAATTAGCTATATAGACCAAAACGACTTTTTGTACCAGGCTGTAAACATTTTTTTTCCCGCTGAAAAGTTGGGCTAATTAACGGAGTATATGGGATTGACCCTCATTTGGAGCCTGTCTCTAGCAGCCAGTCGATGAATTGCAGTTTAAGTCACTTCCTTGTTGGATTCAAGAGAGAGACGTTCCCTCGAGATTATCCTATGGGTTTCTATATTGATTTTTTTTTTTTTTTTGATACAGACCTTATGTAGCCCCGCCCCTTTTCAGCACTGGACTCATTTTGTTTGTATTTCGACCACAGCATGAAGGTAAGATCTTACGGATTTATGAATGACATGCGTTTCAAACATTATAATGCTCGTGATAAGTTTCTTTAACTACAATAAGTAAACAACTTATTACTCTTCGACAGCAATGCCATTGAACTTCAGTTTTTGAGGTAGCTCTGTATACATTTCTAACACAAAATTCTAAGCATGGCTGTGCGCTTGTTTCTCTGCCTATATACACTACCGTTCAAAAGTTTGGGGTCAGTGAGAATTTTATTTTTTATTTTTTGGAGGAAAGAAATCAATACTTAATTTGATCGAAAGTGACAGTAAAGACATTTATAATGTTACAAAAGATTCTATTTCAAACAAATGCTGTTCTTTTGAACTTCCTATTCATCAAAGAATCCTAAAAAAAAAAAAAAAAAACTGTACAACTGACAGACCAACAACTGTTTCAACATTGATAATAATAATAAATGTTTCTTGAGCATCAAATCCTCATATTATACTGATTTGTGAAGGATCATTTGACACTAGGGATGTCCCGATCCGATACTCAGGATCGGTATCGGCTCCGATACTGCCATTTTTGCGGGATCGGGTATCGATTAGACATCGATCAGATGAGGCCGATCCAAATCCGATATTGTGGGTATAGGCCTACTATTATGTGTTATTGTTAAGCCCCACAAAAGGCACAAAAACATTCTAAAGTACCATAACGTTTTCGTGCACTCTATTATAAGTGTTCTGAAGCCATTATGTGAGAGAGAAATTAATATTTAAGTCATTAAATTCAAGATCACGTAAACTTTTCCCTCTCGCGGCTGTCAGTCATTCTCCATTCAGCATTCAAACAGCGCGTCGCGTTCGGTTACAGTCAATGATGAAACTATCTTCAAGATGATTCAATGTTAATACTATTATACTTGATCTGTAAGATAAAGGTCTATGTTTTCGCATAAAACAACTTTATCTTGCTGGACTTTATTGCTGTAACTCAATCGTGTTACTCTCTACTGGGTGTCGGACGCTGTCGGTTTGATCACAACACTAGTCAGAGCACTAGGCTATAATTGTTCTTCACGCGCACAGTAACTGAAATTAAAAACTGTTAAAAGAAAAGGCTCAATAAACGATTGCATAGATAGATACTGTATAATACACTGTCCATCAATATGTATCTCCGTTGTGCTTTGAACTTTTCAAAGCGGACTCGACGCGCTGCGTGCTGTAACTCCACGTGGCTTCAAGCGCATCATTCTCCGCTTGGGATGCGAATAAGCGCTTTGTGCCGCACTGTATTGGAGCCTTTCATATCATAATGCAGTGACGCAATTAAAGCTTATTAACATTAATAATTATTAATGTTGCTGCCTCATTCATTAAATAGCTGTGCAATACACTTAAAACATGTCTCAATTTTATAGCAGATTTAGCTATATCTAAAATAATTATCTTTTTCATTTTTGTTATCTTGTTTTTCATGAATGTATTTTACAACAATAAAAAGAGCCATGTGTATTATCCACTAATCTAGTTTATAATAGCATTTTTGTCATAGATTATGATCATGGGGATTTGTTGTTTATCTTTATAATGAAGCTGTCTGTATTAAGTAGATTGTGTTTAACACACACAAGAGTGATAATCAGTTTAACACACAGTTATAGAAATTCTACTTGATTTAAAAAACAAAAAATGTACTGATATTTACAATGTAGAATGCTGCTGTTTAAATTGTTTTAACTTTAAACCTGTTGGTAGCTAGCTAGCTTTAAGTACTGAAGTACCTGTATTTTCTTTCATTTATATATTTCTTTATTTTTTTGTAGTGTTTGAATAAAGGGTGGCAACCTTTCATAATCAACTGTTGTTGTGGACTAGGAGGTATATTTTAGGTGGCTAATTGAGAAAATTGCTATATTTTTTATTAGTTTAAGAATAAAATAAAAATATCGGATTAATATCGGTATCGGCAAAAGCCAAAGCTGCGGCATCGGTATCGGTATCGGAAGTGAAAAAGTGGTATCGGGACATCCCTATTTGACACTGAAGACACTGACACTGGTGATGCTGAAAATTCAGCTTTGATCACAGGAATAAGTTACACTTTACTATATATTCACACAGAAAACAGCTGATATACACTGGAATAATATTTAATACTATAACTGATTTTTGTTGTATTTTTAATCAAATAAGCGCAGCCATGGTTAGCAGAAGAGAATTCTTTTAAAAGTATTTAAAATCGTACCGACCCCAAACTTTTGAACAGTAGTGTATGAGTCAAATAAGGTCTGTGGTAAACATAACTCGATATTTGGACGTTTTGTTCAACACTCTATTACTTTATTTAATTATTTATTTATGTGTAGCGTTTCATTATAAACAAATCAAAAGAAATTGAGTTCTAAAAACCCAAGGGGAAAAACAAACTTCAATGAACCACGGAGCTCTCTATTCAGGATAACATGATCATAAATGACAAAAATGTGTCCTTGAAGTAACCACTGTATGTACACTATAAAAAGGACCCTATAAAGAAGAGACTTTCACTTGGATTTACCTTACCAGTAGAAAGCAGGTGCAAAAAGTGTGAATATATCTGCTATTTTTCTCAATGGCTTCAAACATAGTTGATTCAATCAGAAATGACTCAGACTTATTGATCTGGTATGAATAATCGTATCCAGTACAAATAACTATATAGTGAAATATACAGTTGTTGTGATGGAAAAAAGCTGAGATTTATGGCTAAACATCAACCATCTGTCGCACAACTTCAAATGTGTCTAGTGTCAATACATGAGCAGCGCTCAATAATGAGTGTTCATACAGGAGAGTTCAGAGCATGACTGGCGTGAGGGAGGAGGATTTAGTGTAGCGTCTTTAACAGGTCGAATAAACTCCAATACAGCATTAGGATTACGATACAAAAATCAATCTACCTGATGCCACCTGTTCTGTCCGTGTGTGTCTGTGTGTGACCCACATGGGGTAAATCTAATCCTGGGCATCCATGGCATGAAGATAGCAGAGAAAGTAATCACTCCAGCCCTCGACCAATCACAGAGAAAATAAACACACAACAACACAAGCACATACTGCCTGACTAGATGCGGATTATTAACTACTTCAAATCAAAAGCAACTCTATAACTCTCCATGTGGTGGACAGCACAGTCTCAGGCCATGTGTGTGTGTTGGAGCTAAATACAGGAGACAAGTACTTGTGCATGCTCAGTGGAATATTTGTTTGTTATTATATTACTGAGATGTTTTAGGTGAATGTGTGAATTTTTGTTTGGATAGGATATTGTTTGGCATTGTGACATTACTTACATGCACTGTAAGAAAAAAAGTTTTTTAGGTACAATCCACTTGGATGTTTAGGCATTTCAACTTAAATTACATTAAACTGACTTTAAAAATTAGTTGAATCCTGTTTAAGGTTTTTTTTTTTTTTTTTTTTTTTTTTTTTGCTTAAAGGGGTCATGAACTTCCTTGTTATGCCAAAAACTGTTTTAATTGAAACCAAGGCCAAAAAACGACAGGATCTCAAAAGTGGACTCTTGTGACGTCACAGGGCACCGAAAGACCACCTTTGCAGAAGAATATCAGCGCCTACGTCTACACCACCGCGTCTTTAGCCCCGCCCAGTGACTAAAAGATCAACTTCACATCGTTTCTCTTAGTAGGATGAAAATAATTTTATTTAAACTGTGATAAAATGATATACAGAAAAGAATCAAAGAACGAAAGTATTCAAGAGATTTCCACATGTAAAGCTGGCTATTTCATATGCAAACATGTCAGCCAATCACAGCAGTGGGCTTTTACACTGAAGTCTCGCAGCAGCCAATCACAGCAGTGGGCGTTTACACTGAAGTCTCACAGCAGCCAATCACAGCAGAGGCCGTTTACACTTAAGTCTCACAGCAGCCAATCACAGCAGTGGCCGTTTACACTGAAGTCTCACAGCAGCCAATCACAGCAATGGGCGTTTACACTCAAGTCTCGCTGCAGCCAATCACAGCAGTGGGCGTTTACACTGAAGTATCACAGCAGCCAATCACAGTAATGGGCGTTTACACTGAAGTCTCACAGCAGCCAATCACAGCAGTGGCCATTTACACTGAAGTCTCACAGCAGCCAATCACAGCAATGGGCGTTTACACTAAAGTCTCGCTGCAGCCAATCACAGCAGTGGGCGTTTACACTGAAGTCTCACAGCAGCCAATCACAGCAGTGGGCGTTTACACTGAAGTCTCACAGCAGCCAATCACAGCAGTGGGCGTTTACACTGAAGTCTCACAGCAGCCAATCACAGCAGTGGGCGTTTACACTGAAGTCTCACAGCAGCCAATCACAGCAGTGGGCGTTTACACTGAAGTCTCACAGCAGCCAATCACAGCAGTGGGCGTTTACACTGAAGTCTCACAGCAGCCAATCACAGCAGTGGCCGTTTACACTGAAGTCTCACAGCAGCCAATCACAGCAGTGGGCGTTTACACTCAAGTCTCGCTCCAGCCACGCCCCTTCAAACTGAGCATTCAAATCGAGGCTAAAATCAGGCTTGGAAAAATGTATTTTATTTCTAAATTATGACAATTTTTGATGTAAAAATCATACTTACTAACATTATAAAGGAACCCCAGGAAACATGAAATAATAAAATAATCCAGTTCATTTTAAAAAGTATATGATCATTATGTTCTTCCAAAAAAGAAAAGAAAATGTTCTATTTTATAGGCTATTTATATATATATAGCCTATAAAATAGTACATTGTCTTTTCTTTTTTGGATTAAAGTACAGAACTTTAATTTCAATATGCTTAATTATCATGGAGATAATGTCAACATGACATTTTGTGAACTGACATGAGCCACGGTGAATGGCAATGTAAGAAAGTGATGCAATATGAAGGGATATGTCATGAGTCTGATTCATCTGATAAAAGTTCATCTTATTCATGATATGATGCTTTATGCACTGCTGCAACTCTTCCCTCTCCAGAATGCTCATTTTAAGTAGCAAGAAAACGAATTCCTTGTCAAAAACAGATTGACATCTTATTTTTACCGGCTTCTAGTGACCAGTAGCACAGCGTCCAGCAATAAAATCACCAACAGGGCTTCAGCATGACGCCTGAAAATGCAGTCTATGTATGGCCTCTCCTTATTCCTTCCCTTTCTTTTCTTTGGCACACTCACTCCTACGGCGTTTAAACTGACAGGTCATCATAGCCTAGTGTGGAAAATATAAAAACGGTAAAAGAGCAAAAGAGAAAAAAACGTTCCACCAGGTTCGCTCTTTTCTCGGAACAATGACAATCTCTCTATCTCTCTCTTCTAGATCTTCAACAGCTCTCTCAATCCCAGCCATACAATTATCCAATTAAAGCCTTCTGTTGAGCGCGAGTGTGATGGGATTGAGTTATTTGAGTTGTTTCCCCTTGAACGATTGCACAGATGGTGCCTGTATGTCTATATGAACTATGAAATAAATAAACATATAATTAAACACAAAATACAGACGTTTTAACAAAAGTGTGCACAGTTTTTTTTTTCCAGATATGCATGCACACAGGGTTGAAATTCTAGATTTGTACATTTCAGTAAGTTATAAAATTGATTAAATTTCCTTTGATTTGAATGAATTTTGGCACACGATACACTCTTTATACTAGAGGACCAAGTACACACAGGCTCTGTTTGAGTTTCCTCAGATTTTTTATTAAAGCAACAAGCCAGATGAAGCTGTGGTTTGCAGTGGTTTTGCCACAGCTGAGGTGAGGCAAAGCATTAATGAATCATAACACAGAATCCCATCCTAGCACTTGCACTATTGCTGCACTATTTGCAAACATTCAGTATGTACAGAATAATGATCTATTTGCCAAATGTGGAGTATACAACAGATGATTGTATGTAGAATTCTGTATCCCACAATGCAACATGCTTGATTTGACTTTCTATTTCCAGTGTGATGAAAGAACTGGAAGAAATATCAGCGGTTTTCAACATCACATTAAATAACATGCTGAATCTTTATACAACTAAGTTAAGAATGCTAAAACTAAACAATGACAGACGGTCTGTAATTTTTTTAATTATTATTATTCCTGAAAGTTTCTTATGGTTACTCAATAAGACAGTTTATAACATAATATATGAATATATTTTAAAATGAAAGTTATTCCTGCGATCAAAGCTGAATTTTCAGCATCATTACTCTAATTACTCTCATATTAGAATGATTTCTGAAGGATCATGTGACACTGAAGACTGCAGTGTCAAATGATCCTTCAGAAATCATTCTAATATGCTGATTTGCTGCTCGAGAAACATTTATTGTCATTATCAATGTTAACCCTCTGGGGTATAAGGTGTTTTTGGGGTTGTGCTGCTTAATAGTTTTTTGTAAACCGTGATATAATTTTTTTCTTTGACGAATAGAAAGTAAAAAAAAAACTGTATTTATTTGAAACAGAATATTATAAATGTCTTAATACTGCCACTTTTGAATGCGTCCTTGCTGAATAAAAGTAATAAATTCTGCTAAAAACTAAAATCTTGAAACTCCAAACTTTTGAAATGTACTGTATAAAAGCATAAAACTGTAAAAAAAAATATATATATATTTAAAAGGAAAAGGTCAAAGGTAATCAGCAACGATGGTTTACAAACAACTTCACACCCTAAATGGTTAAAAAAAAAAGGCTCTTAAAGATGCAGTGTAGTGGACAGGACAGGATAAAGGGAAGTCTTTCTCTCTGAGTTGAGCTCTTGACCTTCACACAAGCGGACGGTGACCAGCTAGGTGTGGAGTTACACGCCACGATCGACCCGAAACTTAAAGCAATCCTCGGCTCAGACGCAGTCTCCTTCACGCTACCCTCCAAAGAGACTAACTTCTCAAACTTCACGTGTTTCTCCTGCTCTCTCCAATTTCATCATGCCCCCTTCCTGCTCGTCAGTTCAGAGGAAAGAAAATGAAAATCAACAGAAAAACAAATCAGTGTTTTGTTCTTTCGGCAGCGAGCTGCGTGTTCGCGAGCCGCGCACTCCTGCCACGCGGAAAACAAATTCCAATTTGCAGCAGTGTGTTGTTTCTCCACAGGCCAGGACACCGATGGGGCGACGCAGTGTGTGTGTGTGTGTGTGTGTGTGTGTGTGTGTGTGTGTGTGTGTGTGTGTGTGTGTGTGTGTGTGTGTGTGTGTGTGTGTGTGTGTGTGTGTGTGTGTGTGTGAGAGAGAGAGAGGCACAGACTTCTGATATTGTCACTCCAGACTCACTCATCTCTATTGACTAATTCACAGCTGCCTTTCTAGTGGAGAGAGCAGAAAGAGGAGAATCACCAGTCTTTCAAACTCACAAGAGAGAGAGAGAACGAGAAACGAGGGAAATAAAGACACACACTGAGAGGAGGGAACTTTTGGACTACTTTTAGATTTTCTCGGCAAGCTTTGAACTAATTTCTCGAGCATGAATTCTTAATGCTGCTAATTTGAACACGAACAAACATGTTTTTTTACATGACTAATTCATAAAGGGTTTCTCTGGGTATTGTAGTCGCATTTTTTTTGTTGTTCTAGCAGAGATTCCTCTTTCATTTGCCAGTCACAGGCGTATTTTTGCTTCTGCGCTCAATTCGATTCATTATGGATTACACAAAAATTTTTGACTATGTTATGTTAGTTAACAAGGAAGGAGCTTTCATAAGCCTTCAGAGGGAAATATTATCTCCTGAAGTTGCTAAGACCTTTTGAAAGCATGTAAAAAAAAAACTTTCTTACACTACTGTTCACATTTCTTTGATGAAATTATTACTTTTAACCAAAAAGGATGCATTCAATTGGTCAAAGGTGACAATAAAGGGACACAAAAAACTACTTAATAAAAGTTATTATTTTCTTTCTATTGTAGTAAATGTATCACAGTTTACACACATTGGTAATATTCGGAAATGTTTCTTGAGCACAAAATCAGCATACTGGAATGATTTCTGAAAAATTCAGCTTTGCCATCACAGGAATAAATTACATTTTAAAATATACACTAATTGTAAAAACAGTTATTTTAAATTGTAGTCATATTTCACAATATTCCTGTTTTAATGCATATATTAGATCAAATAAATGCAGGCTTAGAAAAAAACACACTTTTCGACCCTTTTGAACATTAACTCAGTAAATATCAAGTACAATTATACACTATAAAAATAATTAAATCTTTATCTTTTCATGAATAGTTTTGTTTTAATATTAAAAAGATTATTTACACTTTAAATGCTGAGTTTTTTTTTTCATTATTTTTTCCCTCTAATCAGAATCAACTAACAACAAGTTCCAGTTGTGACAACTCACACTATGTACTGTGAAAACATGCCCCATTATTGGAGTATAATAACGTAAACCATAAACCAAAATCAATATTCAATATAGAAAGCCTATAGTTCAGTCTTCCCTTTATGTTTTTTTTATTTATTTATTTATTTATTTAGCCCTATATATTAAAATGTTTTATTTTGTATCTTTTCCCAATTTTAATTAAAAGAAAACGACATGGAGAAGAAGGAGAATGAGATCACGGTATGTTGTGAACTCACATCCCCCATATGAACCCATGTGCAGAACCTGACATCACCAAGTACATGTTCCTGGATCAACATTCCAATCAACCAATCAGATTTGAGGGACAAGTTTCCAGTTTATGTCAAGTTTAGGCTTACAACCAGGGTTAGGTGCTTCTACATCACTGTTATTCACCTATCATTTCCCTCTGATTTTAGGCATAACTTATAGGTAGGGTTAAGTTTAGGGATTGGGTTAGGACTAAATCTTCAGGCAGGAATGTTGTTCCTGGATCAACACCTCGTACACACCGGGACGAATATCGGCGCGCGTTATTCGCCAGCGTTTTTTGTGTTCACACCCAAGCGATTTTCGCTGACGATGAGCCGAGTGAACATGCCAATTCATTCCCTGACATTAGATGGCGCTTAATGTAAAACAGAAATAGTCCTATGTTGTAGTCGCTGTCGCGTTTGTCATATAGTTCTTTATGTTCCGACAGCAACGAGACCAGCAGCTCTACATTCATCTTGCCTTGCATCTTCCTCGTCTTATTTCTTCCCGGCAGTGTAGACGCTACTTGGCGTATATCTTCTTCGCCGTTACGTATGTGTGCTCGGCAAGACCGTTTTGTGTTTGAGCGCCCCCAAGTTGTGTTTTACTGTAACTTCAGAAGCTCCAGACACGTGAGCAAAAGCGCCAATCTCATTGGTCGGATAGTTTTTGACGCGGCGCGTCAAACCCAAAAAACGAACCCGAGGCGTTTTTTAAAAAAATGACGCTTTTACGCGTGGCGTTTTTCGTGTCGGTATGCACACACACATTGGCGCCCTTTGTTTAGTCACGAGGCGTTAAACGTCGGCGAATAACGCGCGCGAAATTCGTCCCGGTGTGAACAGGCCTTAACTCTGCAAAATCAGGACGTGCCCCGCCTCAATGTCTGCCAACCACTGGCCACAGCTCAGACAAATCTATTCTAACAACAAGAAAACATCCCGTCATTTCGCTGATTTCTCAGTACAGGACAGCACAATGATAGTGACGCCTGCTTCAAAACAAGAGACAGACCTGAGACACAAACCAGTGCGGAGACCAACATGATCAGAGAAACTCCATTTGCAAGTCATTTTACTCCTGTAATAACATGAACAGCAACATAAAACGAAAGCAGGACTTTCACAAAATCAAGAGCACACAGCTCAGCCGCAAATGCGAGTGTGTGAGAACGGACGAGAACTCACTGGTGCTGTTGGTGAGGCGAAAGGTGACAGAGCTGTCTGGAATATCACACACGTTCCGCACGGACACCTGGCACGTGTAATTAGCAAAGTCCTGCGGGCGGAGGTTTTTCAGTTTCAGCACCTTCGTCTCGCCCTGCAAACACACACAAACATTCACATGGTACGCACATATCAAACTTCATTTCTTCTGTTAGAGAGAACATAATGAAAACAAACAAAGCTTGTTGGTCATCCTCTGGAAACAGTGCCATTTGTGCTGTTATCCTTTTCTTTTTATATAATTTTACTAGAGAATTTCACTGTGAAATACGAAATCATGTTTTCCCACCTGGGCCACGACAGAGTTCAAATAATGAGTTACACAGCACAAGAGTTAACAATGAAACACTGAAATACTGCTAAAGGTTGCAATGCAAAGTGGCTGACTTTAACTTTAAAAAGACTTTGGTGATGTAATTTCTTTAAATATAATGTCAGAAAGATCAAACTGTTACATTTACATTACATCAAGCTTTTAAAAAAATGCATACGCCGTAATAGCATGATATTTTAATTTTAAAAAATGCAACAAAAAAATTTAAATCTATATTACCCAATGAAATATAATGGGGATGAATTGGAACTGGCAAATTGTTTGATATTCCAAAAACAAACATTCTTTATTAATTGTGCTCTAGAAAAGGTTAAATCCTAGGTAAAGTATCCTCTTACATTGTATCCACGTTATCCATATTATGACAGTGGTAATTCATCTGGACACAAATGGGATACAAAAGGTGCAGTTTCGTTTCCTGAGAATGACCCTTGTATTTCTATGCAAAGTCAGAGGCTTTGTGTGTGTGATAAAGAGAGAATTAATTCAGGAAATTTAAATTCCTCTAATTCTTTTGACTGAGTCCATCAGGAGAATGAATAAACCTCATTATTAATAGCAAAGCCATCAATCTCCATCCATCCCACCTCACTCAAACGGCTCTTTAATAATAAGAGCTCAGATTATGAATTCATCACTGATGGATTGCTGATTTATTGAGTACGTTTCTCTGTGATTGAGAGGGTCTCCTACGGTTATCCGCTGTTCAAATGATTATTAACTCTAATTAAGCTATTTTGTTTTAAGAAATAATAAGACATAAAGAAATCTCACATATTGCCCAGCTGTTTGAGGACAAATTTGTTTCCAAAACTTTAGTAACACTCAGGGATGTCCTTAATTTAAATAAATAAATAAAATACATTTAAATAAATAAATTAATTAAATAAAATGCACGTTATTCTATTGGTAAAAATGGCTTAATAAACCTACTAAATAAAGTCTTAATGAAAATGTAAAAATGCAAAACTGCTTCTGTAAGGGTTAGGTGCAGGGTTATCGCCAAGAAAATATCATTAGCTCACTATAAAAACAATAGAAGTCATGATAGAGAGCAAACGTGTGTGTTGTACCTGTGTGTACAGAGGCTCGTAGATGTCGACGCCGTTGTCTTTGCTCTGTTCGATTGGTTTGTTTCCCCGTTTCCAGATAAAGCGGGCGGGGGGGTTGGAGTTTACCGTACAGCGTAAAAACACTGTTTTCTCCTGATAGTAGTTCCCTCGTACATCACCCACTGTCTGGTGCACCGTGAGCACAGGCTTATCCAGATCTGAAGCACAGAAAGACAATTCACTTACATTGGGAAAACGTAATCTCTTTAATGGAGTAATCTGAAAGGCAAACGCACCCTGACCCTGTAATTATCAATGTCTTGATCTTCTGCTCTCAGAAAAGACCCCTATTTCCACTGTACTTAAGGTGGCAATTACCTCAACCACAGGTCAGTACACCTCACCATTACACACATTTCATCAGTTTCAATGGATCTCAATGGCTGGATGGCCATTT
The DNA here is from genome assembly GCF_029890125.1 of Rhinichthys klamathensis goyatoka. Taxonomy (NCBI): domain Eukaryota; kingdom Metazoa; phylum Chordata; class Actinopteri; order Cypriniformes; family Leuciscidae; genus Rhinichthys; species Rhinichthys klamathensis. The sequence continues at coordinate 470,078 of NW_026606615.1, forward strand.
TACAAAGAGTCTCATTGTTTGAATGAATGAGGCGATAAATGTTCTCTAATGAACCTCATTAAAATGTTTTTTGGACTGACAGGTTTTGGTCTGGCTGGGTCTTGTAAGAAAGACTGTGGCTTCAGAAGACTTGTACAGCATGCATGGCAGTTGAACTACTTTTAATTCTTTTTGTAGCCCTTTTTGGACTTTGATACTAAATATCACCATTTGTTTTCATTGTATCAGAAACTCTAGCATCTCATTGTGTTTCACTGAAAAAAATGGAAATATGAGGATTACTAAATGATAACAAAATGTTAATTTCTGGACGAACGAATGAACACATAGGCTAAATATGTCTAAACCAGACACACACACACATAAACACACAACTCACGCAGAGAACAGTATCACATAAGGAGGAGGGAGAGGTGAAGGTTAAATCAATGTGACTGTGTAACAGTCTGACCTCTGACCTCTCCCTGCTCAGTGATTCCCGCTGAATAAACGTGATCTGTCTAACAGACTTGCACACACACAGTCCCGAGCGCACATGAATGGCTTTATTGAAGCTTCTGAAAGAAATCTAAGCTTAACGCCTGAGTAAATTCAATGGCAATAAGAAGTCCCGAATAAAAACATCACATCTGTCAGAGAGAGAGAGAATGACTGGGAAACGTGCTGATCCGTAGGGAATTCCACGGAGATTAATCCGGTGAGCGCACTAACCAGCATCACAATGACCATGTCGAATTATCACTCAATTCTATTAGACGGTCTGGAGCTAATCTGATGACCACAGGCCAGAGGAGAAAATCACGAGTGACACACTGACCCCAACCCAATCTGTGTGTGTGTGTGTGTGTGTGTGTGCTTGCGTGCGTGCTTGCGTTACATAGATCTATGGAAGCAGATTGTGCATGTATGTTTCTCAAAGCTCTGCATCTAGTATGTAAAACTACTGTTCAAATGTTTAGGATGAGTACGTAGTGTTTGTTTGTTTGTTTGTTTGTTTGTTTGTTTGTTTGTTTGTTTGTTTTAGAAATTAATACTTTTATTGCATTAGTTTGATCAAATTTGATAAATTGAACTTGAATGAAATATCATACATTACAGTTTCCACAAAAATATTAAGGACTGTTTTGAACACTTTTACATTTTTCCTCAGCAGCAAATCATCATATTAAAATGAAGACTGAAGACTGGAGTAATGATGCTGAAAATTCAGCTTTGACATCACAGGAATAAATTACTTTAATTTTTTTTTCAAGATTTCTGTTTTAATTTGTGATCAAATAAATGCAGCCTTGGTGAGACTTCTTTCAAAAACATTCAAACCTAGTGTATGTACATTATATTTTGAATGATTTGTTAATTAAAGCAACATCATGAATATTGCAATAATTTTAATGTGCTTTTTGTATGGCCATTAAACTTCAAGAGTTTTGAGAATGTTTCTTAAAGCGATAGTTCACCCAATAATTTAAATACTGCATAATTTACTCGCCTTCATGTCCTTTCAAACCTGTATGAATCGACTTTGATTCAAAACTCTGATTTAACCATTTTTTATTTCTTTTATCTGTAAATTCTCCAGGAACAAGTTTCTGTATGGATTTTTTCAAATGTTAAAATTATGTTTTGATTAATTCATATGAAGTGTTTAATATTGAATTTTACTTTTGTAATCTAAATGACTACAATGGATGTCTGGTCAACACAATGGTTCCTCTCATTGAGGGGAGGGGGGGCACACATTTGAGCTATTTCAAATACAAATACATCGAGATACATACAGAATATCACTAAAAGGCTGATACCCTACAGCCCAAACTCTAACCCTCCAACACCAACACACACCCTTCTGTATTCAGAAGAGCACAAACAGAGGCAGGCGTTGTGTTTGATCCCACCAGCATCTCGTGAATTATTTAGCACTCTTCATATTGCCTGAAATGAAGCATCACATGAGTTTGAGCTGCATTTGGATATAATGAGCACATATGAATGGCACAGAATACACTGCAAGCCTGCAAAGATCTTTTTTTACAGGTTTCCCTCTCATTTTTCTGTTTAGATCACATAAATCAGTGTCAACATTTTCTGTTCTCACACACCAGTGTCTACATGGACAGAGTCCGCTAGGAATCATGTGTAAGCGAGTGTGTCCTTTACTCTAATGCATGCTTTTGCATAGTAACATTTATTGCAGAATTATTTGCATTATGTGCGAGAGTACAGCACAAAACCTGTGATCTTATAAACATGAGCTTTCTCTCCACCTGGTTGGACTGAGGGCACGGACCCATAATGCACCTGTTCTCTACCCACAGGAACATCTCTGTATCTCCTTCATAAATCAGCTCACTCCCGATGAATATGTTGAGAACAGATATATGTGAACGACTTTGTGTCGATGCAAGCGTTAAATGTGCAAAATATTCACAATTCACAGATAAAGACAATCTCATTTGATTTGTTCAACATCTTCCGCCAACAAAAAATCCACTATTTCGTAGTCCCCACCCTATTTGATAGTCATGAAATAGTACATATGAAGCATGTGAATTTTTTTGAAAGTATTCAAAAATGTTGAGCAGATGCCAATGTTGAGCATCCGAATAAAAGATATTCTGATTTCTTGGATATCACATTAACCAGAACGGGTTGGACCCCCTTTTGCCTTCAGAACTGCCTCAATTCTTCGTGGCATAGATTCAACAAGGTGCTGGAAGCATTCCTCAGGGAGTTTGGTCCATATTGACATGATGGCATCACACAGTTGCCGCAGATTTGTCGGCTGCACATCCATGATGCGAATCTCCCGTTCCACCACATCCCAAAGATGCTCTATTGGGTTGAGATCTGGTGACTGTGGAGGCCATTTTAGTACAGTGAACTCATTGTCATGTTCAAGAAACCAATTTGAAATGATTAGAGCTTTGTGACATGGTGGAAGTAGCCATCAGAGGATGGGTACATGGTGGCCATAAAGGGATGGACATGGTCAGAAACAATGCTCAGGTAGGCCGTGGCATTTAAACGATGCCCAATTGGCACTAAGGGGCCTAAAGTGTGCCAGGAAAACATCCCCCACACCATTACACCACCACCACCAGCCTGCACAGTGGTAACAAGGCATGATGGTTCCATGTTCTCATTCTGTTTACGCCAAATTCTGACTCTAACATCTGAATGTCTCAACAGAAATCGAGACTCATCAGACCAGGCAACATTTTTCCAGTCTTCAACTGTTCAATTTTGGTGAGCTCTTGCAAATTGTAGCCTCTTTTTCCTATTTGTAGTGGAGATGAGTGGTACCCGGTGGAGTCTTCTGCTGTTGTAGCCCATCCGCCTCAAGGTTGTGCGTGTTGTGGCTTCACAAATGCTTTGCTGCATACCTCGGTTGTAACGAGTGGTTATTTCAGTCACTGTTGCCCTTCTATCAGCTCGAACCAGTCTGGCCATTCTCCTCTGACCTCTGGCATCAACAAGGCATTTCCGCCCACAGAACTGCCGCTCACTGGATGTTTTTTCTTTTTCGGACCATTCTCTGTAAACCCTAGAGATGGTTGTGCGTGAAAATCCCAGTAGATTAGCAGTTTCTGAAATACTCAGACCAGCCCTTCTGGCACCAACAATCATGCCACGTTCAAAGTCACTCAAATCAACTTTCTTCCCCATACTGATGCTCGGTTTGAACTGCAGGAGATTGTCTTGACCATGTCTACATGCCTAAATGCACTGAGTTGCCGCCATGTGATTGGCTGCTTAGAAATTAAGTGTTAACGAGCAGTTGGACAGGTGTACCTAATAAAGTGGCCGGTGAGTGTATATTACATTTAATTAAAAAAAAAATGTTTCACAGTAATGAGAACTTTTTTGCATTACAGTAATGGGGGTTAATTGTGCTTAATTGGCATTTTAGAAACAGATATTATATATTTTTTAAATGATATAAAAGCAGAAACAAAATAAAGCAGCTCTTGCAATGAAGGTGGAAGTCGTAATGAAAGTCGTGAAGTCGTAATGAAATGGAAGTTGCGGAAGCTATGTTTTTCATATTATGATGTACATCTGAGAGAGTGCATTATCAGAAAAGAAAAAAAAATGTAGGACGGGAACTTGGTTCTATCCACTGGTTGCTGACTGATTGGAGGTAAATCTGAATGTGAGCTTGCAGTCAAATGTAAGAAGGGGGCGGGGTTTAAACAGACTAAATGATTGGAGAAGTCCTGCATACATCACCAGAGAACATTTTGATTAAGAATTACAAGGTAAAAAGTGGAGAAAAACAAATGCACAGATAAATTGATTCACAATAAGATCATTATCATGCATTTAGAAAATATATAAGGTGTATTTTCACTTCATGTCAACCATTTTCAGACTTTTTGTTCTGACTTGAAATTTTAATATTAAAGATCTTGGCAAGTGAAAAATTCCAGTTCGTGCATTGTCTGTTTGCTCTCTGATTAATCTCATTGGTTTTTTAGGAGAAATGACAAGATATTAAAGAGATCTCGTTCGAGATTTTTCTTTTACGACTACAGGAGGCTCCAATTAAATTGTGAGGAGATCAGCGGTTGCAGGCGATTTTAATAAACACCTTCGGAATGGGAAAGCAGATCAGGGACGGACTCTCAGTACTCATCCCAAACCTCCAGACTCTTAACACACCTGCAGCCTCCTCTTCCTCATATCGGCTAATTACACTCGGCCCTTCCTCGCCCCTGCCCCACAGCAGGAAATGAGATATTTAGTCAACCCCACTGGCTCAGCACCAAGAACCTTCCGAGTGCTTTGAACTAGGGTGCAGTTTTAATTAAAAACCCCAGGCGAAGCTCTGAGAGCAGAACTCCGCTGGGCGAGGGGGTCACTAACCATCCGAGCACTTCCCGGGTCGCCACCTCCTAACGGGATCAGAACTCCAGAGGAGAGACACCGAGGGATGCCGCACTCTCTGGATATACAAAAAAGAGACTTTCTATAATTGCCCGTGTTCTGACTGTTCTGATAATTGCCCTAGATTTTCTTGGGACAAACTACACATGCACACACTCATAGCTGATGGCTACAGATGGTGTTGTACAGAGATGCTGTTTTTTAATTGGCCTCCCAGAGTAATGACTGCTGTTAGAAGAGTTTTTTTTTTGCTCTGGCAAGATTTTAGTAACCATGCCATTTGTCTTACCAAACGAGCTATTGACCTGTCTGGGAATATTTAGGCGCCCAATAACATATCGCACACAATATCCACAAATCCAGCTCTTATTAATTACCATCAGCAGCCAGGGCCAATGACACCCGATGTCACTGTACGTAAAGCATGCAAACTACATTCCATTACAGCCAGAAACATCCGGAACAGCAGCAGTATAAAACGTTAGCTCATTAAATAAGTCTGAGAGTAGGATTGGACATTTCGCTTGTGGTTTGGGATGCAAACTTTCTGACTCACCATAAAGTTTCCTAAGGTACAGTAAGTATCAATATTACTCTTGCTCATACTCAGAGTTAGAGATTTGAACAAATCCATAATACCATTACACACTCATAAAAAAAAACTCCAATATATACTTTATAGAACCTTATTTATGCCCCAAAAAAATCTATTTAAAGGGTTAGTTCACCCAAAAATGAAAATTATGTCACATTATGACTCACCCTCATGTCGTCCCAAACCCGAACACATTCATAACACCATTACACACTCATAAAAAAACTCCAATACACTGTAAAAAGTGATCAGATGACTTAACTTAAAAAAAAATTAGGAAACCCGTTGCCTTAAATTTATTAAGTAAATAAACTTCATGCTTAATCGAAAAAATTAAGTAATGTGGAATTGTCAAGTTCACATAACTTAATTGTTTTTCAATTAAACATTACGTTTATCCACTTAATAATTTTAAGGCAGCGGGTTTACTCAATTTTTTTAATTGAACTTGAACACTTTTTACAGTAGAACCTTAGTTCTTGGCAATTTATGCCCAATAAAAATCTATTTAAGCTTACAGACATGCACTCTTTTAAATCCCTTTTTAGTGTTAATATCTTTAATTCTACTTCTTATTTTGAATTGGCTTTCAAAGTTCTATATGGGACAATATAAACATACTGCCTTAGCGATATCCACATTTTTAGCATTTTATTACTGTACCAATCTTTTTTATAAACCAGTGAATATGGGACAACGCACACTAAAGCACCTACTGCACCATCAACCCAGTTTGTGGCACGGTTTCTTCGGCGCCGCATAGTATGTGGACATTATAGTGGACACGAGGCCTTGAAATATGATGTCCAACAGCAAAATTTAGCACTTTTTACTGTACCAGTCCTTTTATAAACCCTTGAACTTGACAAATAGGACCGTGCACACAGCCTAATAGCCTAATAGACCATTTTATGGCGAAAACAGTTTCAAAATAAATCCTACACCAATTTTTTTTTTTCTGTGTGCTGATGTTTTCTTTTGCTCACATTAGCAATTCGACTTAAACCACCTTGCAGTTACAGTAAAGTTGTATTTATTTGCCAAAGCTGATTTCAACACATTTGGCACCTAGCAGTTTGAGTGTGTTCATTTTGGACCCTGTGTATGCATGTGGCCACTAATACCAGTCTGCCCACCTGTGCCCACCCGTTCATCTCAGCACGGCTCTGTATGGACACACTTTTATCTCATTCTTTCTAGAGTTATACATTCGCTCTTTTACTCTTGAGCCCTGCCTCTCTCATTGTATTTTCTCCTCCGTCACTACTTTAACTTGTTATACAACTGCAGATATATCATGTGTACCAGAAAATCTTTACAATGACCTGGAGATGGAATTAATGGGGATGGTATCCTGGTTAGCAATGCAAATAAGATAATCAATTCAAATCAGATAACCAGAGAGTGACCAAAGTAACCCGAGGCAATTCAACACAACTAATTATTCAAAATGACCTCTCTAATCTTACTGATTATTGACAGATATTGATTAGCTGTGGTTGACAAGAAATGCTTCAAATGAGAAGCACCACCTAGTCATTAAAGGAATATCCTGAGATCTTTAATTTGATGGAAGTTTGTGAGTAATTTAATTAAATAATGGATCAACCTTCTTTTAGCCTATGTACTGATAATTGTAAAATCCACATCAGCACTCATTACTGCGAGTTGGCAAACAACAGAAACTTATTTGTTGGGTTCAGGAGTGAGAATTTTCCATTACTAAGACAGTCTGTGCAAAGTGTCTGTGATCGATTCCAAACTGGCAGAAGGAGGAAGAGGAATCTTGCAGTGTTTAAAGGAACAGTTCACTCAAAAAAGAAAATTGAAGCTTGAAGTCATTCTGACATGTTTTACTTGTACTTTGGAGATTGACAGACATAGCCACAACTGTCATTTTATTTTTGAAAACTATTCAAAATTTCATTAACACTAGTTTATGCGTTTCAGAAAATACATTTGCATTAGGTCAATTTAATTCATTTTAAATGAAGGCACAATTTCTGCCCTACTCCTATTGGCCCTTTCACCAAATTTTGTTTACAAACAGATACGTTAGTCCCGCCCCAAACTCAGTACACCATTGGTTAAGCCAACGTTGCTATATGAAGCCACTCAACAAACAGAACAATGTTGAACCCTGCACAAAAACACAGCATTCACATTCATTAAACTGCAGAAAGAGAAAAAAGAAAAAGAAAAAAGAAACGTTCCCTTTAATATTACAAATGTCAATGGCATTTACAGTTATTTTCAAGGTAAGCATTCATAATGTTGTTATATATCCATGCAGACTCAACGGAGTTCATGGTTTTAGTTATGTACACTACACACACTGAAACAAAAGCACTTGAGATTGTTTAGGCTTCAAGTAAGCCATTTAGACTTGTAAGATGATTGTCTATTGAAGATACAGTCAAAGATCATGGTATGAAAGATAGTATTCACATTAAGCCAAGTGCCAAGAGTGAAAAACAACACAATGTCAATACAATGGCAAGATTAAAGTTTGCAACCTACTATACTTTCGAAACGTGATATTTTTCCAGATTGGATCTTGATTTCATTCATTAGGAATTAAAACGTCTCACTGGTTGGAGGGGAAGAAATAGAAACATAGGAATGTGTTGTCATAGCTGTTCTGCTTGTCTGCACCTGTTCTTGTTGTCCATGATTAGTTAAACTTCATCCACGTGTGTCTAGTTAGTTCCCTCGTTTACTCTGTGTGTACACCGTTCAGTTCAGTCCCTGGTCGGTCAATGTTCGTGTGTGCAAGGCACGTTTCCATTACAGATTTGCGCAAAACTTTCGTGATTTTTTCTAAATGTCGACAAAAAACTATTGCGAAATGACAGCGTTTCCATTAACCGATGTTATGCAACTAAAATGTCATTTTTTCCTCTCACGATAAGTCATTCCAAAAATCATGGCGACGGATGTTGGAAGGTTTACGTATATCCCAGCCACTGCACCAGCCATTATTATTAATCGAAGGAGACGTATGTGTGGTATCCAAGCATTAATCTGCTTCAAAGTCTTGATTGTGGCTTTTCTTTGAGGTTTAGAACCCAGTATTCCTGTAATTCTTTTGTCTTTCATGAATTTAATAAAGAACTCGTATTCTGTCCAAACATACCGCGTCATCTACGTCAGGTGACCTGTAATGCGCAAAAACTATTTCCATTGCAGTTTAGCGAAATATTTATTTTTCGAAATGCCTGAAAAAACACCTCATCTGAGCGTAAAAACTTTTTTGCGATAAATGGGAGTTTTTGCGAAATTTACGTGTTTTCAATTTGCGCAATTTGAAGGGTAATGGAAACGCGGCTTATGTGGGCACGCTGTAACATTCTGTTAACCTGCTTGTTACATTAAAAACATTTCAATTAAATATGTTTTTATTTTTATATTTTAATATTTTAAATGTCTATAAAGGTTTTATTAGTTTTTATTTCAGTTTTAGTTATTTGAAAATATAAATAAAAAATATAATAGTATAGCATAATATTATAGTATAGTATATTATATTATGAAAATAGAATAGAATGATACTAAAATAACACTGCCAGGAACATGCATTAGGAAAGTAAAATGTGTGATCTGGATTAGAAGTGTGTTTAGTGTGGAGAACGGTCACAGCATGAAGCCCTGCAGGAATTGACTGTCTATCAGACGGAACATTCAAACAAGCTGCTTTAGAAATCTCGTGACTCCAATACACATCTCCAGCACAGACTGAGACGCAAATATCCGTGAGTGTGTGGGAGGCGGAAGCTTAACATCTGAGATCAATAGGGCCCCGGGGGGCCCGGCAGAGTATCGCGTGCCCAGCACGAGGGCCCCGTGCTCCCTGGCCTCCTGGAGCGCAGGGCCCCGGCACAGGGCACAGAGGAGAAGCGCTCTACTGCTTGTTTAACCTTTCATAAAACAGCCATTCCATTCCAACACACACACACACTCAGGCAGGACATGCAATGTAAGCATTTGTGGATAATCTTGATATAGAGCCCCTCTTTCATTTTAAGAGCGCTTTATATCTTTTCCGCACCTTCCACTTTATTTACTAGTTTTCCTGGAGGCAGCTTTTCTTTTACAATTACTGGCTCGGCTCCAAAGAGGTGTCAGGCAGAGAATGTGCTTCTGTTCTTGGCTACTTTAGCTCTTTCTGTGTGTTTCTTTCCTGCCTTTCCATCACTGTGCAGTTATTTAGTGGCAAATCCTTGAGAATGAGACATTTCAAATCCATTATATCTGAAGGTATCTTCAGAACTCTCCCTGTATTTCTCAGATAGCACGTAAATCACCTTGAAAACTCTTCAGGAAGGTACAAAAAAAAAAAAAAGAAAGAGGGGAAAAAAAACATTCTTAAAAGAAAAGTGTCCAGTTTTTTATGTTAAAAATACTTTTTACCATCACAGCATAATATGGCAATCTACCAAGACATTTGACACTGCGTCATTGTGGCCCTATCAAAACATCATTCAAACATTCCGACACGGCAAAACTGATTCAACCAATAGCTTGAGTCTGGGGCGGGACCATCTGTTTGTTCAACCAATAGGAGATAAGGGACTGTTTGGGAATCCTGTTTGAAAACAGTCCCTATTTTTTGCTATGTCATAGAAGTTAAACACTTCACAAATGATGATATTTTTAATGAAATCTTAGCGATTTCTGTCCTTCCATTGACAGCTACGCAACTACCACTTTGACACTTCAAAAAGTTCATAAAGAGATGGTAAAACTAATCCATATGAATTAAGCAGTTTAGTGTCAATTTTATACTAAATTTTACGCTTTATCTGATGAACAGATTTAATTTAGGCTTTCATTCACATATAAACATTGATAAGCGAACATAAACAGAAGCCCAACCGAACTTGTACTTGCGTACAGAACAAACCATTAGTTCTTGGTGCTGCGTAAGCGTAACACGTGCTGCATAACACGAGAATGAACCTCATTGGTTCTTGGAGAAGCTCAAACGTTAACCTCAAAGGCTAAATTTAATCTGTTCATCATAAAGCGTCAAAGTGGTAGCTGCGTAACTATCAATGGAGGGACAGAAATCACTCAGATTTCATAAAAAAAATATCTTCATTTGTGTTCTGAAGATGAAGGAAAGCCTTACGGGTTTGGAACGACATTAAGGTGAGTAAATGATGACAGGATTTTCATTTTTGGGTGAACTATCCCTTTAACTAATGTTAACAAATGAGACCACATTATAAAGTGTTATCGATAATACTAAATCCTAAAATCTCACCTAGCATAAGGGATAAACAGCTAGAATTCACATTGATGACACAAAGACACCACCATTTCAACCTCAAAAACACACATTTAAGAAGAAACCTGTGGCAGCAGAGAGTGAAAAAACTGCTAAACTTCATATAGATTCCCTGAAATAATAGAGTCTATGGCGAGGAGGACAAGGGGGCGACGCAGTCTAGACTTCTAACAAGTCAATCCAGCGTGTCTGCACAGGGAACGATTGAAACAGAGCGACGGACAGCTTTGACATGCCTCAACCTTTCAGTTTCCAGGTATTTGGACACGGATATTGAAATAACAAACAGGCGACGGAGGCCGGGGTGATTGATGGAGTGAGCGGGCCAGACTACACCCTGCTGGTGGTCTGTGTGCCAACTCATTCGGTCGGAATTTCTTTATTTTTTTCTCCCTTGGTTAACAAAAGCAAGAGAAAAGGTCAAGCTGGTCTTGACTTGGTCGTCTTTTGTATAAAAATAACCTTCAAAGAGAATGGAAAAAGCCTATAGGACTCAATGATAAAAACACATTTCGGATAAAAAAGAGCATTTTGGACATTCAGACCGATGTTATCGGCAGTTCACCCACAGACACTTTTATTCTGCTGTATTCTTATACTCCCTGGAGTCACAGTGACTGAGAGTGTGAGGATAGTTCTTTAGCACTGGAGACTGCCACAATATGAAGAACATCATATCTAAATGTCAATATTCAGAGCACTAGTCTGCGCTGATAAGTGTGATGGGACAGTAATGATCTTAGTGATCCTATGACTACCCGTTCTTGAATAAAGCTCTGAAACTATTCGACTCCATGCGGTGAAACAGATCACAGGCTTTATTGAACATGTTCAAAGCTCGATATCAGCTCACCCAGCCTTAGGCTATTTTAGACATATGGAAAACATATCCTCCACCAATCTTTCATTTCATTTAAAATAGGCTATGGAAATATGATCTGTTTGGATCCCCTGCTTCATACATTCCTTTAATTTTATGCAAACACAGAAGAAGGGATTAAATAATATCTATAGTACAATCTAATTTTATATAAAATCAAACATCATATGTGTGTGCTTTTGTATTTGTTTATATATAAACAAAATTGTTTAATATATTTTTTGTTTAATTATATTAGACTGTACCAGATCGATATGTTTTACCCAAATCATTGACAAACGCCACATTAAATGGACGATTTATGTTCAATTTCAAGTTCATTCAGTGCTATAAAGCTTCTCATGACAAGAGTCTAAAGCCTATAACCCAATATCACAGCTAAACACACTGTCATTGTTGTGATGTCTGTCTGTGTTCCCCCTGTCTTTGTGCATTTGGTTCAGTCCTGTTCCCTGTTTTCCCGCTCCTCGTTTGTGTTCATGTATACCACGCCCCTCGTTATCTTGTTTAGCTTGTTTGCCCTTGTATTTAAGCCCTGTGTTTCAGTTCAGTCCTTGTGAGTTCTTGTGTTGTTACTGTCGATGTTGGTTTTACTGCGCCTGAGTCTTGTTCCTGGTCTGAGTCTTTGTATTGTTTTCAGTTTATGGAATAAAGTGTGCTGCATGTGGATCCTGCTTCCTCCTTGTTTCTGCTGCATCGTGACAGAAGAACTCACCAAAGATGGATCCAGCAGTTGCCAGCAATGGAGTGCTAATAAGAATGCTTTCTTCAATGTTCCAAGACGGACAGCCGATAGAGTGGTATGTGAGGGACTTTGTGAATTGCTGTCATCTGGGATCCTTGGATGACACCCAACTCTTGGACCTGTTTTGGAGCGGGCTGGATGCGGATATTGCTCAGCGGATGCCGGACGACTATACCGGCTGGACCCTAGAAGGGTATATCGACCTGGCCCTTTACTTGAGCGGTTCAGCTTTTACTGTGGGCTTGGCCGATGAAACACCCCGCAAGCTCACAGTACCCCCTGAGTCAGTTCACGTCAGCCCCGTCCAGCCTGAGTTCCTTCACGTCAGCCTTACAGAGACCGTCCAGCCAGAGACCGTCCAGCCAGAGACCGTCCAGCCAGAGACCGTCCAGCCAGAGACCGTCCAGCCAGAGACCGTCCAGCCAGAGACCGTCCAGCCAGAGACCGTCCAGCCAGAGACCGTCCAGCCAGAGACCGTCCAGCCAGAGACCGTCCAGCCAGAGACCGTCCAGCCAGAGACCGTCCAGCCAGAGACCGTCCAGCCAGAGACCGTCCACGTCACGTCTGCCCAGCCAGAGACTGATCACGCCACGCATGCGCCGCCTGAGCCCTCAGTGACCGCAACACTGGCCATTATGGCCACAGCCATGTGGTGTGTGTGGGCTACGCACACACTTGAGCCGGTGTCCGCTGATCCTGCGCCAGAGCCCGCTGATCCTGCGCCAGAGCCCGCTGATCCTGCGCCAGAGCCCGCTGATCCTGCGCCAGAGCCCGCTGATCCTGCGCCAGAGCCCGCTGATCCTGCGCCAGAGCCCGCTGATCCTGCGCCAGAGCCCGCTGATCCTGCGCCAGAGCCCGCTGATCCTGCGCCAGAGCCCGCTGATCCTGCGCCAGAGCCCGCTGATCCTGCGCCAGAGCCCGCTGATCCTGCGCCGGTGTCTGTTCCTGCTGATGACCCCATGGCTGCCCCTAAGAAAATTTTGGGGGGGGGCAGTAGGACCCTGGATGGGACTGTGAAGGCCGCACCCCCATGGCCGCCCGAAGGGTCTTCTCCGCCATGGCCGCCCGAAGGGTCTTCACCGCCGTGGCCGCCCGAAGGGTCTTCACCGCCGTGGCCGCCCGAGGGGTCTTCACCGCCGTGGCCGCCCGAAGGGTCTTCACCGCCGTGGCCGCCCGAAGGGTCTTCGCCGCCGTGGCCGCCCGAGGGGTCTTCTCCGCCGTGGCCGCCCGAAGGGTCTTCTCCGCCGTGGCCGCCCGAAGGGTCTTCACCGCCGTGGCCGCCCGAAGGGTCTTCACCGCCGTGGCCGCCCGAGGGGTCTGCTCCACCCTGGAAGCCTGAGGGTCCGACAGCTCCGCCCTGGATGCCCGAGGGTCCACAGCCTGCTCCGCCCTGGTCACGCCCACAGCCTGCTCCGCCGTTGCCTCGCCCTCAGCCTGCTCCGTCGTGGAAACGCCCACAGCCTGCTCCGCCCTGGCAGTCTGTTCGTCCTGCTCCGCCCACGTTCCATGGCCCAGGTCCGCCCACGTTCCATGGCTCATGCCCGTCATTGCAAGGCCCTGGTCCCGTTCCCTGCGCGGACCTGGCCCTCCGTCCCTCCCCCGGGACCGCCTCCGCTCCACCACCCTCCCGAACTGTCTTGTTTCCTGTTTTGTTGGGCGTCGGGAGCCGCCCATAGAGGGGGGGCTATGTTGTGATGTCTGTCTGTGTTCCCCCTGTCTTTGTGCATTTGGTTCAGTCCTGTTCCCTGTTTTCCCGCTCCTCGTTTGTGTTCATGTATACCACGCCCCTCGTTATCTTGTTTAGCTTGTTTGCCCTTGTATTTAAGCCCTGTGTTTCAGTTCAGTCCTTGTGAGTTCTTGTGTTGTTACTGTCGATGTTGGTTTTACTGCGCCTGAGTCTTGTTCCTGGTCTGAGTCTTTGTATTGTTTTCAGTTTATGGAATAAAGTGTGCTGCATGTGGATCCTGCTTCCTCCTTGTTTCTGCTGCATCGTGACAGTCATAGTGACGCTGTTTTCATGATTTGTGGTGTTTTTCTATGAATAACGTTACATGACTGTTCAAAATGTATCATCTTCTGTAATTCTACTATCTGCACCAATAAAGATGATTTCATTTTCCAAAAAAATACAAATAAAAAATAACAAAAGTACACACTTCATTAGTGCATGTTATTTAAACAAATATTTCCATTTGTATTCTTTTTCAAAATGTATTATCTGTGCCATTAAGAATGATTTATTTTCCCAGCATTCAGTGAGTAATACAATTAAAAAAAAAAAAATTATAAAATTAAATTCAAATATAAAAATGTACACCCTTCATATAGGCATGTTCTTAAAACAAATATTCGTCTTTGTAATTTTTCATAAAAAAATGTATTATCATTTGTAATTCTACTATCTATACCAATATTAATGACTTAATTGTCCCAGTATTCAGTGGATAATATCATTTAAAAGAATTACGTAATGATAAATTATCTTGAAGGTTATACTGTATTGCATTATGCACATGCACTGTAAAACCCTGCTCATGTGCTTTATCACATTTTTAGTATCAATCATGAATTTTTGCTTGCTTGCATACTTTACATACAAAACAGGATATGTGCAGTTGAAGGACAGTCTGTGAAAGGAAAATGCGTAAGTGTAGGAAAACAGGATTCTGTGCAGGAGTGCATCTGCCTTATAATCCTACATAAAACCCTAATATTTTATAATAACGTTGAAGATGAACATGTTTTAATGTCGCTCTTCGCTTTGGCCAAAGCTGAACTGGAACAGAGATTGAACTGGTGCAAGACCAGATGATTGATAGACAATGAGTAAATTCTAACACATAACATAACAATAAATAAATAAAAATATTGAATCTTTCATCAAAACATGAAATAATTGAAAATAATTTCTCTGAAATAATTTTGACTTTTCTTTCTTGCATGTAATACCCACTTTATCCACTCAATTCCTGATGGATAAAATATCAAATTAAGTCACCTCCCATATATTTTCACTAGGAAATGTGTCACAACACAAAAGTAAAATGAGTTGCGAATGCCGTTTCATGTTCATCTCTCATTGCGGAGGATGAAGCCTTCACAGGGAACGGTTCATATCCACGATCACATCTGAAAAGAGCGCTCTGCTTATCCTGAGGTTGGACATTCACGACGCCGTTTCCTTCATCAGTGCTTGTAACCTAGCAATCCTGAGCCAACATGAATCGCTAAGCGCAGCATTTGAAGTGCGTACAGGTTTTAAGCTCGTACAACGAGCATCAAATATATTCCAGAATCTACAGTAAATTCATAGTGCTCACTATAATTACTGGAGGATCAAAACCTGAAATCCTACAGCATAAGAAGCGGAGCTCATTAATGTAGACAGGTGCCGCACACCTGCTGTGCTGTTTTACCTGTGCTTGATGGCCGACGGTGTGGCATTAAAACACTTGAAAGCACTTTAGATATGATTAAGAGCTGTATGCAAACGCTCTGGGAAACAGCTTAGAATAACAAATGTGTTGCCTGGTATCGATAATTTTCCTCGAGCGCAGTTACGCATTTGGTCAGTGGCAGTTTCTGAACTGAAACCAACAGAAACGTAGTGGTTATTTTCAGTTAGCATAATATTACAAGGCAAATCTCGGTTCAGGAGGTAAATCCCTCAGTCACAGGGAGCAGAGAAGAGCTGCACGCAGGGTGCAAAACTCCCACAATGCACAGCAAGTGACCGCTAATCCACTCTAGAGTACAGCTGCCACACTGTAGGGCTCTTAAACCGTCCATACTAATGTTATTAGACTGATATTATCATGAATTATTATCATCATTTTAAGGCACTTTTCAAACTTCATGACGTCCCTGGAGTTCAACATCTCCATCTGTGCTCAGTAGGGTGGACATAAGACAAAAAGGCAACATGACAAGACCAAGACCATTAATAGACTGAGACACTGAGGACTCCAGCTCTAATACTAATACTGCATTATGAACATCGACATAAAAAGCCATTTTTTAAATTGAAATGCCAATTTTAATTTTAATTTATTTTAATTTTTTTTAGGGGAGGTTGCACGATAATTGTGGGTAAAAAACAATAAAGTGTTTGTCTAAAATTGGTCAGCCGAATAGTAACCTCTCCACACAATTTTCCTGTCAACAACAATATATATATATATATAACATGGAATAATGAAGGGTGTAAATTTCATTTAATTAAATTATAATTTAAATTACATTGATTTAATTAATTTAGTTTGTTATGTAATTTTTTTGAAATTTTTTACAATTACTTTTTTTTTTCTTTTTTTTTTACCTATTTATCATTTAATCTGTTGATGTTTCATTCATGTACTTGTTTTATTGCTGTCAATCCATTATGGGCTCTATTTCTGTGTCCGCGTTAGTGCACTAATGTTGATCAATATGAATAATGATTACTTATTCAGTACTTACATTCTCTATCATTTGATGCAGACTACATCCAATAAGCTCTGAGGAGCACCACTTTTTTCATGTGTATATAAAGAGTATCATAGATGACAGTCAAGAAATGGACATGCGATTTCACCCAAAAATGGACATGTTATTTCACTTATGCCTGAGTCTCACGATCGCACTTGTTTCTAAATTCTGTTCTGAAGTGAGCAAAAACATCAAGAATCATTACACACAACAAACCCTGACAGCCATATTACTTACTGTCCCATTAAAGCAGATTAAAACTCACTCAAGCAGTCAACAATGACACTCAGCAGCCTGTTTATTCATCTATTTAGAGTTTGAGGGGTATGAAGTCCTCTCATTTACCCTGATGGAGGTAATCAATGGTGTTCTGTGTCCTGAGGTTAGCTCTCGGAGAACAGCAAGTATCCGGAAGTCTATGAGGTCGGTCTCTAGGGAGTGATCTTTCTCAAACACAGCGGTGTGCAACAGCGTTTTTAAAGGAGAACTCCGGCACAAAATGAACCTTTGGTCTAATTACACATTGTTACCTAGTCAACCGTTATCTGAGATTTGTTTTCATGATTATCGAATGTAAATAGTTTTATCTCTAAAAACAGTTTAGCCTATAAAGCTAGTATAACGCTAGTATATTGGGCATAGATCAATGACAAATAAAAATTGCTTGTTAATACCACTAACAAGGCTGAAAATAGCCCCACACTAACACGGTAGCATAATGAGGGTCCCTACCTTCAAACCGAAGCATTGAGAACTTTGTCAGTGACCAGACAGTTTAATAAGAAGATATTTAATACATACAGTCAACTTCGCGTATACAGGCAGGAGCCATCTTTGAAAAACAGTCTCTGCCAGTTGATCTACGAACGCCGATCCAAGCCTACTGTTCGCGCTCACCTTATCACAACTTATAGCTCGTTCACATCTCACCAGCGCACTTGGATCGGCGTTCGTAGATCAACTGGCAGAGACTGTATTTCAAAGATGGCTCCTGCCTGTATACGCGAAGTTGACTGTATGTATTAAATATCTTCTTATTAAACTGTCTGGACACTGACAAAGTTCTCAATGCTTCGGTTTGAAGGTAGGGACCCTCATTATGCTACCGTGTTAGTGTGGGGCTATTTTGAGCCTTGTTAGTGGTATTAACAAGCGATTTTTATTTGTCATTGATCTATGCCCAATATACTAGCGTTATACTAGCTTTATAGGCTAAACTGTTTTTAGAGATAAAACTATTTACATTCGATAATCATGAAAACAAATCTCAGATAACGGTTGACTAGGTACCAATGTGTAATTAGACCAAAGGTTCATTTTGCGCCGGAGTTCTCCTTTAAGGAAGTCCGACATGTCCGCCACACACATTCAGAATACATGTCACATGACTCTACTACTTTCTGATCGCGGGGGACAAATGAATCACTATAAAATTGTCACCAGTAAATAACTGCTCGTGTGAAATGTCAATATTATGTTGTTGTATTTTTCTCTCTGAGAGTGATTCGGCTCTTGATTGAAGATGGCATTTTGAAACCGTGTGGCCTGATCCTGCTGTCATTTACTCGACTGCTGTGACACAACTGTCCAAACTGCTGAGTCCAGAAGAAACACTTCTGAGTTTGCTTCACTACCTAGATACAGAGACTCTTGTGACCACTACCTCCAGCTAGGTTGACCCAAGGTTAAACCGGTCATAGGTTTAGGGGTTAGGGGACAACGTTCAAAATAATGACCACAACTGGTGATGCACTTGACAAGTGAAGATCTAGATTGACATGAGCCTATTGATTGGCGCACACACACACACACAAGGTTTCCATGTTTTATGGGGACTTTCCATTGAAATAATGATTTGGAAACTGTACAAACTGTATTTTATTTCTCCCAACCCTAACTGATGTATTTTAGCAATTGATCTAATGAGTATTTTTATGCATTTCATATTGACTTCATTATGTTATTTCATTATTATTTAAGTGGTTCTGTTTAGCTTTGGGGATAGACTTAATGTATTTGTAAACATTTTAAGGAACTCTTAATACTAATGCAATTAATGTCCAATAAATGTTGATTTTGAAGCACTTAATTAATGACATTTTCCAATACTCTGTGACGTAATCTAAAGTGAGAACAATTTACGGATAATAAGTTGTTAACAAAGCATTATCTAAATCTTAGTTATGAGCTAAATAAACAATAACACTTTGTTAATTACAGTGACAATAAATGAAGAACTCACTATTTGTGTATAGTCTATGTATT
The DNA here is from genome assembly GCF_029890125.1 of Rhinichthys klamathensis goyatoka. NCBI lineage: Eukaryota > Metazoa > Chordata > Actinopteri > Cypriniformes > Leuciscidae > Rhinichthys > Rhinichthys klamathensis. The sequence goes on from NW_026606615.1 coordinate 489,207, forward strand.
ATTAACTAAACTAATCAACTAGTTTGAGATTTATTTTAGCTTCATGCATTCTCTTTTTATCAAGACTTGAATGTGGGTTAGTTACATTTTGAACAAAAGCTGAGAAAATCATGTTTTTGTCAAAGACTACGTCCGGATCAGATTTAGAATTATGATCAAAACCGAGATGGACGTAGAGTACTTAATTATACTTTTAGATATCAATAAAAAAGATTGAGTACAAATTCAAAAGTTCCAAATATACTTAGACTTTTCTATCAGTATAAGTCAAGTATACCAAAGTAATGTAAAGTACATAAAAAGTAGACAAAGTTTCTTATTTTTAGTTTAAAAGAAGTATACTATCAGTGCTATAAGTACTATTGAACTTAAATACAAAATACAAGCCTCGCATGTAAATCCTCACGAATAAATTGAGCGTCAGCGTCAGTTCTGGCAGGCCAGGTAGTCAAGCAGCTGCTTATGCTATTTGCTATCAACACTGTCCCGTCAGCTGATCTGCTCCAGCTGAGCCGCATTAGCTGGTTAACTCCCCTCGCTGCTCAATGGCCAAAGCTCAAACAAGGCGCCCTATTTAAAGCTCATTCACCCTGCTCATACATGCTTGCTGCTCGCTGCTGCTGCAATATTGACACAGGACTCGACGTGATTCATTCTCCATTCATCTCTGAAAATCTTCACGAAGCTAAGTTCCTTTTTTCATTGCTAAAAGCTATCAGTGTGTTGGCAACATGCTTCTTGTTAATGCTATCAGTGTGTTGGCAACATGCTTCTTGTTAATGCTATCCGTGTGGCATTTGGGCTATCTAACTAGTCGTTTTCATAAAAATGCTTATGCGATCATATTGGCTACGTGCGTTATCTGTTGTCATTGGCAACTGATCGCGTTGCTCACGCTGGCTTTTACCACTATGCAGCGCAGATTCAAACAGCTTGCTGTGATAGGAATTAACTTCTGCGGACTGCCTCCGGACCGTATACAGCTACGCATTGTGCAACAACTACGGCGGCGACACTCGCTCCGGTTTAACCCTTTAAGCTATGGGGCGGTGGTTTCTGCTGCTTACGAACGATACCTCCGTCCCGATGTTCGGGATATTCTTGACGACCAGAAGCCATGAGCTCAAGTCTCTGATTTGTTTCGTTAATAAAACACATTTGATCATTATTTTGCTCGCGCTCTGCTCAGTTAACGCCCCTGAATGCGCTATCAGCTGTTAATTTATTCATCTAGCTCGTTCTCAGAGGTGGATTAGTCATCTATCCATAGAGCTTACACTGTAGACTGTCAAACAGTTTAAATACAGATAATCTAGGTAACAGCATGTTTTAGCTATTGCGGTCTTGATTAGTCATTTCAGTAATTAATTAATATTTTACTATTATAAATCGCTAAATTAGGGCGGCTCAGTCGACACCGTTCGAGACACTCAATTTTGTTTTGGGGGGAATAGCTCATGTGGTTAAATAATCATCCTCTGTATCACAGAGGATTGCCAGGTGTGGTTTTGTTTGGGGGGATATTTTAGCTCTCACAGTCTAAAACTGTGTGAGCGTTCCCTAATGCTGCTGCTGCTGTCCTCTGACTCTCTGCTATTTCATGGTGCTCATGAAAGGTCAGAGGACTCCCTGAACAGAGCCATACCGCCAAATTTCAATTCAGGAACATCAACCTGTTTGCAATCTATTCAAATAATTCTTAATTATTTTGTCTGTGTGTTCTTGACTTTATGGACCTGACAGAACTTGCCCCATAGGACTTTTATTGTGTGTCCATTATTGTACATTCAATTTCCGTTTAGTTTTTACAAACTGAGGGATATGCCTGTGGAAATCGATAGAGCTTAACTTGTATTTAACCTGGAATATTCCTTTAAGCTACAATGACCTGTTGTTTTTTCCATCATGTTTTGCATATACCAAAGAAAAGGCTATCTTATTGATGTCCTCCATTACATTGCTCATGATGTGTTCATAAATTTTGTGTAATTAAAACCGAATTTGTGTTATACTGAGGTGATCTCTCCCTTGATGTTACAGGAGCTGCGGAAAGTGCTTTTCCCTGTATCGCCGGCCTCAACACTGTCTGACCATTAACAGTTTTGACTTCAGCTCGTTCTCTGCCTCCACATCCTCAAAAAAAGAGAGAACAGAAACAAATGCGCCAATCTGCCATGCTAAACTCAGGCCGATCCTCTAGTCCTGACACGAGCAGCGTGGGTGATCTGCTAATGGAGACCTGAGAGGTGAACTTTAGATCAGCGCTTCAATATTAATGCCACTACAGCATGATGAAGAATTCAGGAATCACATAACAGCCGCAAAGAGAAACACCAGAGCCGACGCTGTCAGCAGTTACATTTTTTGTTCTCTCTCCTCACTGTTAAATATAGTAAAACTGATCAATTTAACTATACTTTTGTTACCTGATTCCTTTCACCATTTCATTTTAGTCTACTTCTTCAAATTAGAATTTCAATTACAAGTTCATGTTTGCTACATCAATTCAATATTTAAATGCGATTAGCATGTTCATATATTTATTCAATTTCTGCTTTAAGACCTTTATATATCTGTGTCATGTTCCTATATGTAAAAATCTCTTTTCATGTCAGGATATTTAAAATTGCTGCTTGCCATTAAATGTGTGACATGTTGAGCATGTGCTATTGCTGGGCGGAACCAAAGATCTGTATCACAGTATTTTTTAAGATTCTGCCCATTTCATGGTATATCACAGTCATTTTTTTTTTTTTTTTTTAAGACTGGACTGACATTGTAATGTCAAATACAATTTATTTTATCAATTTATAAAACTACCAATTTAGTTAACCTTTTAAAATGTCATCAAATGAAAATTTAATAAATCCTTTTTTTTTTCTTTGGAAAGTTTACAGTTTAAATTAAAACATGTCTGAAAATGTGTGTGATAATCCTTAGAAAGTACTTTAAGAAGTACATTCTACATTCTATTCTGAACAATAGTAATATATTTATTTAAAAATTTATTCAAGTTAGAACAAACATCTATTTTGGCAGGTTTTAATGAAGACCTTAAGTTTGTGTGTGTTTTAATAAACTACTACTTGAAGTACACTACTATGGTAATATATTTCTGTTATAATTTCTTCAAGTTAAACCAAACTTTTATTTTGACGGGTTGATGTGAAATACATTTGAGTGTCTGTGTTTATGATATGACCATAGGCGGAAATCACTAATAATCACAATATTAGCACCCCATCCAAGGGTCCTGGTATTGTAGATCTACCGTTGTGTTGGGGTTTGCTCAATATGATGTTAAGTGGCAGATCAGTCCCAGACGAAACCTACTATGTGGAGGACACAAGATGAGTTAATAATTAAAATATGACCATGTGGTGAACCTATGAACCTAACTCATATTTAAACAAATATCCCTTTGTGTAAGCTACAAGTACAATTTTGGCTGTATTAGTGTCCCCTTCAAAAATTGCTCGAGAATTTTTTTGTTTATTGTCCACCCTACTGTAAGTTGAAATTTACGCCCATGGATATGATGATAGTTTTACCAAATGAAATGATGAAATGCTTGTGGAGTGGCTCTGCCGATGAAGTTCATGTGTTCATGTCCTCATATAGTGAGACGGCAGATTCACTATATCGCGCGTAATTACTAGACGGAACTGTGGCACTCATTCACAGACAGACTTCAGGTTTCAATAGCAGTCATTTTGAGCTTTAATATTCACAGACACTAGTCCATATCGAGATTTGATTCATTGTACAGCCCTACTTTTGATTTATTGATTCAAAAATGATGTGACATCCCGCTTTATACAGTAAGTTTGTGATTAATTCCGTCAGCGTTTTCCCGCATAGTGATCATCATAGGGCTCTAAGTGGTTTGTGCCATGTTAAAGAGAATTATTTATTGTTGTGTTATAAAGTTAGAACCATTATAAGAAGGGTATGTAGTTCATAGTCTCCACTCAATACACTCTCCACGAAGTGAAAACTCTACGCGAAATTGGAACCGGTATATTGTCCAGCACTACATGTGCCATATATTTTGCTTGCTGGAATCCACATGCTTATGAATGCTCTTGTAGCAGCAAAACGTTGCTTGTACTATAGTTTTTAACACACACACTTCATTCAGTAGCCCTGGCTCAAGCCATAGAAAATGGTCTATTCTTTCCTGAGCTTGAGGGCTAAAATAATGTATCTAAAAAGCATGTGAGACCATATGAAAGCCAGAGAGAACGAGACAGAGAGAGGGAGGGAGGGAGGCCCAAGGCAGCCAAACCTCTTTTGTGCAATATCTAGAAATAATTCCAAGGTCGACTTTCTTGGTATCGAGGGGTTTGGAATAAACAGCACTAATTAGCCCACATGTGATACAATAGGCCTATCTCAGATTAGCCTGATGACTGAAGAGAGTCTCCAAACTCTATTATTCTCCTGCTGTTATGCCTCAGTTGAGAGGATGATGGTTTTAGTGATCAAGGTCTCCATGATCCAGAGCGCTGCTGGGTCAAATCCTGATCACATCAAGGTAAATGAACAGATGAGAAAAGAGGAATAAAGGCCAGTACCATAACCACCATTATAGACTCTTAAATGTAATGACGGAATATGTTTTCAATACAAAAATTCATCGAAATCAATCAAGTATCTTCAAGTTCATTTTTGTCATATCCAACACTAATGCATTAATAAAACAAGTTGAAAGCATATGTAAAATCAAGTGCAATAAAAAAGCCTCCTCTGTTTATAGCTGTCATCATATCTGAAGCAGATGAATGAAGATGCATTTAAATGGGAACTAGAACTAGAGATGATTCGATTTTAAGTGAGCTAATTTGACAGTTTGCCAAGCTAAAACTATGAGAATTACCTTGACAAAACTCCAATTAACAAAGACATCATGCCACACAAATATGTGTAGTGATGTGCCTACCTACCTAATAAATAAATAAATAATTAAAAAATATATATATGATTATAATTAATATATATATATATATTAATTATAATCATATATATTTTAATTATTTATTTATTTATTAGGTAAATATTAGGTATTAGGTATTTCATAAATAATAAAATAAAATAAAGATGGGCACGATTTCTAATAACAAAGTTTAAAAAATAATAAAAAATCAGATTGACAAGATTTCTCTAGATCAAAGGGAAGAAAAAAATAATACAAAAATAAATAAATAAAATAAAATAAATCTAAATATATCTCAAAACAAAATCTATATCTGAGAGAAGAACACATGATCTAAAGTGTCATAAATGGCCTGATAACTGAATCATCTTTGAAAACAATCAAGTCTGATCAGGTGTCACTCACAACTGAAGCTCTTCATGTATATAAAAAAAACCTTCATCTGAGTGACACCCCCAGGACAGTACACAAGTCCTATTGATGGCAGACAAAGCGGACTGTGTCCACGTCCCCCACCCCCCCCCCCCCCCCCCCCCGACACACACACACACCCTCACACACCCCACAGGACTCGAGGGTCCGTCAGAGACAGGCTCATATACTGCAGTGTGGACACTAAATGGCCTATTCTCAATGCAATCAATGTCTCATTACAGCCCACCGTTATAAATCTGAGCCCTATTTAGTCTGGGGATTAAAGGAAACAGGCTAGAGAAACACACATCGACGTAAATACATCACAAACAGATGCATGCAGAGACACGCACCGACGGCCTCACACACATTACCCTGCATTCAAAGAGAGACAAGACCTCCAGCACATATATGCATATACATGCACGTGAAGTTACACACAAACTTGTGTGCACACTTACGCTAAGTTAAAGAAACAGTTTACACAAAAAATAAACACAATGGGTCTCATTCATGAAACACGAGCAGAACGAATTTTTGTGTAAATCGTGTGTAAAGTGGTTCTGGCGTAAATTTTCGGATTCATTCAAATGTTCTTATTTTCCAAATGTTCGTTGGTACACAAGAAATCTACACCTGCTCCCAGCCACGCGTAAATAAATAGTGCACTTAACACCCGGACGTTTTGCTCATTAATAAGGCTGCATTTTAATTCACCTTAATCGGGTACATATTTGCACAGCATTTTGAAAAAATATTATATATAGTAATTACATACGGTTTTTCTTATTATGAGAGCCAGTAATAGCATCTGCGATGGTGGTCCTTCTCCAGTTTGAATACTATTTTTCCGAAGTGAACTAATTTGTTTTTTGCTCTCAAGCTTAATGTTGAACCATTTTCTTCTCACTTCTGGGAATGTTCGATTAACAGATGAAACTCCATTAACTGCATCTGTAAAATGCTGCCAAGCTTCCTTTTTTTTTAGGACCCGATACGCCACTATGTACGCTTGAAAATAAAATGTGGTGTTTTGAATGAACTTCTGACAATAAAACTTCAATTTCTGCATCTGAGAAAAAATTTTCATGTCATAACATTCATGTCATAATATGATGCCCATATATAGTTGTCAGTCGGATTTAATGGGCGGGATTTATGGTAATTGAGAATGAACGTGCACGCGCATCCCATTTACGACTGATTGGAATTCATTAACACACACACACATTTCACTATCACATCTGACGTTTACGAAGTATTTGTGAATCAGGAGATGAGTTTTCGGGAAGGTCTCTTTACGCGCAAATCACTCGCATATTTACTCGAATATTTACGAATGTTTCATGAATGAGACCCAAAATGTGAAAGAATATAACGGACACACTTTTTACTACGGAAATGGGAACTAGTGAAGTGAGTGATCCAGCAGCACTGCGGGAGATTATCAGTGAATAGACACTTGAAGCTCAATCTTTTTCTCACAAAAAGCTATCAGGCTTCTGAAAACCTGCAGTCACATGGACTACTTTGTGATAGGTTTATGGTTCTTTTATGTCCTTTTTGAAGCTTAAAAACTCCATTAACTATATGAATCAGAATCATACATGTTTGAAATATTATGAAGGTAAATGATGACAACATTTTGATCCCTGGGTGAAATGTTGGTTTATTTGAAATAAATCTTTTGTGATATTAAAAATGTCTTTACTGCCACTTTTGATCAATTTAATGCATGCTTGCTGACTAAAAGTATTCATTTATTATCTTACAGATCTTACTGACCCCAAACATTTGAACGGTATAGTGTTCTTAGCACGCGCTTACAGAACCTGCTTTTCTCTCAATCTGTTTCTTACTCAACTAAAAAAGCATGAAAGCACTTTTTTAAAGCAGAATAATTAAAAATTGCTGTACGTTTATGTTTATGCTGTAGATTAAAGAACTGAAAAGCGCACACATGCAGCAAGGATGAGTATGTGTGTTGCTGAGGTGAGCACTGACACCAAATGGCCATTTATCATTTATAAATGCTATGTTATCACCTCTGTCATCACAATATACATCCTCATGAATCATTAACGGCTGCCTGAGAATTACATCTGTTTTAGCTCATACATTACAGTAAAATGAATTACAATGAAACAAAATGACACTTTGGCCATGTTACAAAGCCTACTGAGCAGCCTATGTGGTACAACTGTAGTATGACTGACAAATATTAAGTGCATTAGTGAGTTTATGTTGAAACTATGTAAGCCTAAATATATTTTGAGTGTAGCTTTGCAACATGCTAATGTCATTCTATATTAAAATCAATTGTGTGTCAAGATCCAACATGCACTTCATATGAGGAGCACTTTGTATTAAGTTGCATAATGTATTAAGTTACATTAAGTAATGTTAGCTATGTAGATTGTTCTAAATCATTTATGAGATTCCATTTCCCTAAAGATGCAACCTATAGGCATTAGACAGCATGGCTCACTATAGGATTTGGAATAGAGGCTTTATTGTGCATCACCTGAAGATTGTCATCTGTGGAAGCTGGCTTTATCATGTTCCACACATTCAGACCGAGAAATACTTGACATTTACACGGAGAAGGAACCATCTCGGCATCTGAAGCAGGAGTGCAGCCGCAGAGCATGTTTTTATACGTGCATGTCAAGATACATGTGACCGATAGAAAAGCCAGATCCACACTGACAAGGAGAGACTCAGAGAAATGAGCTAACTAAAAGAAACATGCTATAGCGGAGACAGAAGCGAAGGAAGCTGCCTGCCACAAGATAAAAGCTGCGAATGCAAGATAAACAACAGAACTCAGACAAAGCCGCGCTTCCTGAAAAATTCATGTTTAAGTAAATCCATGAGAAAAGAAAATCTGTGCTAATTAGCCAAACCTTTCAAACATTTATCTCTAAATGGAAAATATAGCCTATATATTGTGTTATGTGTGACTGCTTTGCCACACAGATAAAGCACAACATATAAAATAAAATAAAATAAAATAAAATAAATAAAATTAAATAAAAATAAACATTTAAATAAAATAAAATAGTGCAACAAATAAATAAAATACAAAAAAAAATGGTTTCAATGTTTTTTAAAGCTAAAAATTCTGAAACTTTTCCCATTAAAAGTATCTCAAAGCCTATTGAGAGAAGACAGAGCCTTGGAATACTCATCTATTATAAAAAGAAAAGCTGATTTTTATATATTTTATTTTGTACACTTTTTGCTGAATGAAGCAGAGCAATCAAAAGCATCTTTCTAAAGGTAAGGCAGGAGAGGGTCTGTTCCATTCATGAGCGACTCTTCTATTACAGCTCTCCATTTCACATTTCAATAAGATATGCGTCTGCAAAAATATATGAAAGCTGATAGAAAGTTATTAACTGTCTTTACAAAGTGCAGTGAGAGTGTGGTCTGTGAGATGTCGATGTGGATCTAAGAGTTCATCTGAATAAGAATAAGAGTCTAAATGAGCTGATGCAAGGACTGATATAGGAAGTAATAATGTTTCAGCTTGTAAAAGATAAAATGCTGAAAATCCTCTCGGATCCACAGGTATTCTCATTCCCAGTGGGATTTACTCTCTTTTAGATTGGAATGCAGTGTGATGATATGAATCTTTCGCAGATGTTAAAGGAATATTTCACCCAAAAATACAACTCATAAAGTCATTTACTGACCCTCATGTTGTATCAAACCCATATGATATTCTTTCATCTTCCCTCTAATGCAAAATGATATATTACGTAGAATGTCTGAGCTGCTCTTTTCCATAGTCAAGCTTCAAAAAAGCACTCCAAAAGTATAATAAACAGTTTATTATTATAGGCTACTTTTATTTATTTATTTATTTTAAAATAAAAAAGCTTTAAGTGAGGAACAGACCAAAATTAAAGTAACACATTTATGTGCTTGTCTGCCATTTAAAAATTGTGCTATTTTGTCCATTTTAGTGCTTGAAAATATAAAAGACAAATTCAAAGCAGAAACGTTCAGCAAAAAAATCTATTATTTTTTTCGAATTAAATAAATATAGTGTCAGATTGGCATGAGGTAAATTAAATGACTAAATTATGACAATAACTGGGGTGAACTATTCCTTTAAACATCATGGCTATGTTGGATTTTCAAACTTAGTAGTACAATTCCAGCTCTTCAAAAATGATTTGCTATCTGAAAAGTAATGTTTTATTTAAAGTTATGTTCATAACTGATCAGATCTGATCAGATTTTATACTTTATTAAATTCACATCTCTATATATTAAAAATCTTTCGGAGCAATCGCACTTACAGGTCTGTGCCGTTTCTGCTGCTGTGTTACAATAAATGGCAAAAGAGCACAAGGTCGCAGGATTTACTGAGAATGAGAGTGAGCTGGAATAGAGAAGAGCAGAGACGCAGAGGCCTTGTCACATTCGTTTCCTCCGGCTTTGTGGCTTTGTAGACACAATCCAAGTCTGAATAACACGGTTTAAACAGCACAGAGAGACAGAGGGGGTTTTAGAGAGAAACAAGTTAGGGGAAAAGAGAGAGAGTGGGGAGAGAGAGATGCACGAGAATCTGTCACCCAACTTGAAGACCAAAACGGGAAATGTTTTCAATCGCAGATCACAAAAATAAATGACAAAATAACCTATCCCACTGCCATACTCCCTTTTGAATAAAATAATTAAATTAAATTAAATTAAATTAAATTAAATTAAACAATTAAATTAAATAATAATAATAATTAATTAATAATAAAATAAACCTGTTTAGAGACAGAGCCTTGAAATACTCATCTAAATAAAGAGAACATGATTTTTATATATTTTATTTTGTGCACTTTTTGCTGAATAAAGGCAGCACAATCAAAAGCATCTTTCTAAAGGTAAGGCAGGAGAGGGTCTGTTCCATTCATGAGCGACTCTTCTATAACAGATTCCCATTTCACATTTTAATAAGATATGCATCTGCAAAAATATATAAAAAGCTGATAGAACGTTATTAAACCCTCTGGAGACCAAGGTGTTTTTGGGGTCCTTGAGATGTTTTGACATGCCCTGACATTTGTGCTTTTTTCAGTTGCTTATAAACATATTACTGGCACAGGTGAAATTACACTCTATTTAGCACAAACAGGGCTACCATAATATGTGAGTAACATGTATGTACATGTTTGTATTTTTGAGAGAATATTGTTTATGCATGTTTATTGATAAAACTAAAAATTAAAGTTTCTGAAATAAGGCCACAAAACACATACTAAATATGTGTCCACGAGACTTTTGACTAATGGATGTTGTGGCCTAGAGTATTTGCTTCAAAATGATCTGAAAATCATCCTTTCTAATCATTCACATAAAAGCATAGATTGCTTTAAATTGTGAAAAACATTTTTTTGTTTGAAAGGCAATATGCGAATGGGCGTGAACGGCCCAACCCCCTCATGTATAATTAGGTGATTCTCACCTGAGAAGACAAAGATGCATTCATTTCATTCAGGTGTGTCACAAGAAAGAATGCAAGGCAAATATATGTACATATAAATACACACACAGACATTATATATATATATATATATATATATATATATATATATATATATATATATATATATATATATATATATATATTATATATATATATATATAAAATAATATAAATATAAATGAAAGTCAAAAGCACATTTTTAGTCATACCTGGAAACAAATCCGGTGCAAATGGGCCATTCAATAGAATTGGTTCAAAGTTAGAGTTGGAAACATCTTGAAAAGAAAATTGTCTTTTTCCATAAATCTCTTATAAAGTATTATTTTTTAAAGTATGCAAATACATTTTATTATACATATTTCAAAGTTAAGGATTCATTATTTTGATATAGCCTAGCTGGAACAAACACTATAACAGTTGATAAGTTTATTTTTGACAAAACATACTATATATTTAACATATGAGCAGAAACTGCTAACAAAAGCTTATTTGATGTCTATTTTAGAGTTAAAACTTTATAATCTATCCTAAACTAGTCACACACACACACACACACACAGAAACGTGATTCAAATTTAAACAGTAGGCTATTTTTGCGTTTACAGACACTAACATTATTATCGCGATTAGAACAAACCACAAGAATAAAACACTTACAGTTCAGCTCGCTCCTCGAAGTGAAAATAAACCAGCACTTGTTCTGAGGTAGGTAAATGGCCAGCCCATTCTCATCCCAAGGCGTCATACATGTGACGCTTTTGACATTTCGTCGAAATCTTATACGCACATGGCATCCTTTAGTGTCAATATGAGACGCAGAACCCAAGGCGTCATAACCGTACCCTACCCCAGACCTAAACCTACCCATAACAGTGCGTGTTATATTGACGCTAAAGGATGCCATGCGCGTAAGATTTCGACGAAATGTCATATGGCGTCACCTATATGACGCCAAAGGATGAGAATGTGTTGAAATGGCCCAGGATTATTCCTCACAGCCGCGCAAGACGACAGTACATTAATCTGACTAAATATAGTGTGTTTACAGAGTTTATATGGGCGTTTACACGTCTCAATGTGTTGCTTCAGATCATTAGCGTTTGAATAGCGCGCGCTCTCCGTGGCCGTGTCACATTAGCGGAATAATGAGATGCGAGAACGATAATGAGAACGGCTGACACCTCTCTCTTTTTATATAGATTACATAAACAGGGAATATTCATTTTAGTTTTAAATTATATAATTTAAAAGTACAAACTTAAATGATCATAAACATATATTGCTCATGTCTGGGTGAATAGTATTAGCTGAGTTTTGTTTAAGTTTAAGAGATGTGCTCCAGAAAAAAAGTTCACGGACACGGAGAGGCAGAACGCACACCCTGTTTATTTTCTTTATTTTACAAAAGCACAATATTTTAATTCGATTGTAGGTGGGCACATAAAAAAGTAGACATTTAACAGTTTTTTTAATATGTTTCATAACTCTGTATGACCAGAAATGATGGAGTAGTTTAAGTCTATTTTTCTGCTATGTGAAAAAAATCTGCCAAAACGCACGGGTGCGTTCTTGGTCCCCAGAGGGTTAACCATCTTACAATAAAATAATGCATATAAAGTGTAAAATGAAAAGCAAAAATCACCTGTATATTACCATTAAAATCTAGCATTTATATATCAGGGGTTTGATAGAAGTCTAAGTGGAGAAGATGGGGGGATAAATGTTGACAAACTAATAAAATGTAGTATTTATTTTATCTCTTTTTTTTTTTTTTTTGCTCTTACTTTTGGTCTAGCCCTTTTTTCAGCTATACAAATTTGAACGAGCTAAAGAATGTCTAAATGAATAACCCTAATGTGAAGCTCTTGTTAATGTTCATTCAATACAAAGTTGGAGAAAAACAAAAGTACAGATGAAGCAACATCACATTAACTCGCATTTCCACAGCTGAAATCTCTCAGAAGTTCACAGAATTCACAGAAAAGACAAAAATCAGCAGTTCAGACACTTTCAAAAGTCCCCCAATATTCGCTCACCAAATGATCTTAATGATAAGCTAAAGCTGGCTATGCCAACACATCGTGCCGGGTGCGGGGAAAGCCGGCACTCGTTTCAGCGAGACTGTGTGGCTGTTAGACCGCCTGCAGATATTTATTAGAGCCGTATGAAATTTTCATGCGGTGTGAAGCATTCTCTTTCATCCAGCAGCCTGCTGTCAAGCGTGAGGAGGAAGCCTGGCAGATCTGCACGGGACGGGGGGCGTTTAAGAGCGGGGGGCCATGCCTTCAGGTGACATCATCAAAAGACAGGGGTGAGGGGGCGGGGACATCATCAACCCGAATCAGCCAATTAGAAGAAGACGTGGCTTAGCACAACTGTTTGACGAGACGAGAGGCTTCTAGGATGGCGAGTCAAGCCAGAGAACAAAGACGCGAGCTAATCAGTGAACGAACACCGCTAAACTGAAGCACTTTATGGGGTTAACTTCATTATGATCAATTTAACTGATCAAAAGTGAAAGCAAAGACATTTGTAATGTTACAAAAGATTTCTTTTTCAAATAAATACTGTTCTTTTGAACCTTCGATTTATTAAATACCATGGGGGGAAGAAAATTCCCCATGGATTAAACTGATCAAAAGGTAAGGCAAATGCTGTTCTTTTAAACTTTCTGTTCTTTAAAGAATCCTGAAACATGCAACATGATTGATTGAAACATGATGAAAAAAAATCTTTCCACAGATATTATTATCTGTTCTCAACATTGATAATAATAAGAAATGTTTCTTGGTCATCAAATCAGCATATTAGAATCATTTCTGAAGGATCATGTGACGATTTTATCAGTAGTTTAACTGAGCTGAACTGACTAAACTTATGACAGGATGAAACATAATTCTAAATTTAAAGGCCATTTTAATGAAAAGACAAAAACTGACCATGTCTCCCTCTCCTCTCCTCTCTCCTAATTCCTCTTTTCTTTCCTCTTATTTTCTTTATCCTCCTCTCATCCTCTCTTCTCCTTTATGTTGAGTCCTTTGAAAAAGACTTACGATGACAGTGGATGAGATGATGATGACACAGACAGATGACATACGATGAACTAACTAGTTTTGGTTTCACTCTAAAATGCCATTTAGGAAAAACCACATGTGGGCACTCACTCTCTCACACACACACACACAAACGCTGTGGTTGAGGGGAAGTACATTGTATTTGACCTTTGGGTTGTGATTGTGATGGGTAGTTGGCTAAAGGTGAGTCATTGTGCAGGCCTAGACAGTAGTGTGTGTGTGTGTGTGTGTGTGTGTGTGTGTGTGTGTGTGCGTGCGTGCGTGCGTGCGTGCGTGTGTGTGTGAGAGAGAGAGAGATAGCAAGAAAAAGAAAGCTCTAAAACCTATGACAGAAAGGGAAATTCTTGTACTTTGTTTTTCCAATTAGTGCACTAAGACTTAGTATATAGTGTCAGGCCTGTTTAAAATGTGTGTGTGAGTCACTGGTTAATTTCTATTCTCCTCCAGTGCTCTTCTGGTGTCTTCAGCACAAGGGGCTTTTTGTGGACTGTATTGTGACGGCAGACTCTGGCAGGCACAGACAGGCCGGGGCTGAAGGCCAGCTCAACACACACACACACACACACACACACACACACACACACACTCCAGCAGAATCAGAGCGGAGACGAGCCAGTGCCCAAACACGCTCGACCAGCACAACCGAACACGCCTCAGCTCAGCACACATGAACAAGCCCTGAATGGAGTCCACATCACAAATACACACTGATCCACATGGAAAGAAAAATCATAAATAAGATTTATTTCATATTTTTTCCTATAGGCACCAATGGAATTTAATGGAGAGCAAATAAAGCAGTCTATTGTTTCTCAGTATTTTTTTCCAGGGGAAAAATACTAGTCTCATGGTTAAAGGAGGTAAAAAGTTTGGAGTTTTTTTTTTTTTTTTTTTTTTGAAAGTCTCTTATGCTCACCGAGGGCATAATTTATGTGATCAGAAATACAGTATTTTTATAAGACAGCAGCCCCTCACGGACGACTGCTGTCACATAATAAAACATAAAAACCACAACATAAGTCCAGGCCTGGTCCTCTCTCGCTCTTCACTGTCGTCGCTCCTCCTTTTATGCCTCCGCTCCTCCGTGAGAGATACGAGACCGGTGCGTCTCACAGGTGTCGCTCATTATTAATCACGCCACCGGCCTCGCGCCGTTCTCCCACGGCCTCGTCCTGCTCGCCACATTAACATTGTAAATGTCTTCACTGTCACTTTTGATCAATTTTATGAGTGCTTGTTGAATAAAAGTATTAATTTCTTTTAAAAACTTTATTGATCCCAAACTTTTAAATGAGAGCGTAAATGAAATTGCTTAGATTTGACAAGATACAGATGTCTACAATCAAAAGTCAGAGATCCCAATATAAGCTCAAACATTTGTTTCTCATCAAATCCTTTCATGCCCATATTTTCCACATTCATTTTATAGCTCTATTCTTTAGAATCATCTAAGACAAAGTCGATACTTAAAGCAGCACTAAGTAGGAATTCCGTTTTTGTCAAACAGCGACCCCTAGAGTCGCTGTGGAGTACTTGTACTGTCGTGAATAGCACTCACGCAGAGATGGCGGCACTCACGGCCAGATCCCCTCCCCCTGTACACCGGTACCTGTTCAGTAGGATGGACGCTGTAACGAGTGGAAATAAGGTATGGCCCCTTTAAGAGCTGCGCGCGCCCTGTTTAACTGTCGGCAGTCTGTATTGTATGTGCGCCTCGAACACCACATGTATACGGCGCCGGGTTATTTCTGTTTGATGCTCATTTTATCAGAATTTTATCAGATCTGTTTTTTGCCGTAAAGCAATTCGTTACCTCGCGAGACCTGATATCACACGATACTTCCTAACACTGAGGCCGGCGGCCCAAAGTTGCAAGGGT